>NW_026705606.1:397500-498322 GCF_029867415.1 Vicia villosa
CGGTTGGAATGCTTGTTGTTGGTACCCTTGATTCGGTGGCCTTTGTGGGTACCCTTGATTGTTATAACTTGGTGGATAACCTTGTTGGTATGGCTGATTTTGATATTGATTCGGTCTTTGTCCTTGGTTATTATTCATGTAATTCACTTCTTCTTCTTGCACTGGTGGACAGAATCCTGTTTGATGATCTCCCTTGCACAATTCGCACCTAGCAACTTGATATGAATTAGATACCCCGTTCAGCTCCTTGATCTGTTGTGGTAATTTAGACATTTGTTGTGTCAAAAGTTCAACTTGTGACGTTAGCAATTTGTTCTGAGCAAGCAGAGCATCACTGTTGTTCAACTCTAACATTCCGGGTTTCTTATCTCTTACTGTTCGATCATGATTGCCTTGACGATCATTCAGAGCCATTCGCTCTATTATCTGAGTAGCTTCTTCAGGTGTTTTGGACATGAGAGAACCACCAGCTGTGGCGTCCAAAAGTGTCTTGTTTGTGGCTGTGAGACCGTTACGGAACATATGGATTTGATCGACGTCTGTAAAGCCGTGTCCTTTGCACTTTCTCAACATAGCTTTATACCTTTCCCATGCTTCATTTAAAGATTCATTACTACCTTGAGAAAATACTGCTATTGCTGTTTTTGCTTCGAAGAATCGGTTTTGAGAGTAAAACCTTTCCAGAAACTTTTCTTCCAATGTGTTCCAATTAGTCATCACTGCTTCGGGTTGATCCAGATACCAATCTTTTGCCTTAGATAACAAAGAGTGTAGGAACAACCTTTTAAATAGTGCTTCCTCATCAGCTTGAGCGACACCCGTAGTACCTGCTAACTCATAGAATCGAGTAAGATGCGTGTACGGGTCTTCATGGTCCAATCCGGCGAAAGGACTTGCACAAATCAATTGTATGATACCGGTCTTCAGTTCTGTCGGTCGCCCGTTGGCGGCAGTTCTAGCGAACTGAGGATTGAGTCTTGGACTATTAGCACATGAACCATTAGCAGCCATGTTGACAATAGTAGGTTGTATAAAAACTTCCGGTTCTTCCTCCATGAATAGTTCGTGAAAGAAGAATCCTTCTTGCGACTCGTCAATGGTTTCAAGTTGTTGTGACGATGTCGCGGTTGCGTTGTCTCTTGCTTTTGCTATGTTTGCTCTTCTTCGTGCTTTGCTATTTAACCTCCTAGCGGTCCTTTCGATCTCGGGATCAAAAAGAAGTTGATCGCTAGAAACTTTGTTGCGCATACACGATCTTCTGCAAAACTAGCAAACACGTAAAACAACCAAATCGAGAAAATAAAAATTAAAACTCAAAATAAGAACTATTGCAATGCGTGCAATACTGACACCAATCCCCGGCAACGGCGCCAATTTGTTGAAAGTATTTGTGGGTAAATATTTTCTGTAATATATCGTATCCACAGGGATTGGTTAATATCACTGCCGTTCTATAGTTGTTTATTTTGAGTTAGGAAATTTGGTTTGGTTTGTCTGATACTTCTAATAATATCAAAAGCAAATGATAAAATACAAGCGTTAACAATTAAAGAAAGATGTTGAGTCTTTAGGGTTCATCAACCTAATCCTATACAATTATCAATTAAATCACAATAGAATAATCCTTTGAATCATTATCTTCACTTATCCTCAAATAAGATTCCATGTCTGCAAATCAAATTAGATAACTTTTACCGGTATGAGATTCGATCTCTCCAAATCACAATAACGATAATAGTAATTAAGAACGATAATTATGAAAACCCAATTACAATTCCATCTCTGCAAATTGCAATTGAATCAATATAGTAACCTAGGGCAAAAGTTAAATCCTTTCTTTCGATCAAAGATTCAACGATAATGTAAGAATAAAAGCAAGGTTTCTTATTGATAATGAATTCAAATAATTGTTCACAGGAATTAATCAATGGTATTGTATATTCATAGGTTAACTACTACCTTAGACTCAACAAAAAGGATTTAGCTCTCCATAGACATGAAGAACAAACAAGGTTTCATGGATGGATTCATCTTCATCAAGGGAATGTCTTCAATTGATGTTGAATTCTCCGTCGGATGTTGTTTACTATTCTGGATTAGGATTGCTCTCTGAATTTCGCTCCCAAAAGATCTCTACCAAGTTTTTTTTCTCTTGGAAGCTAGGGCTTTTTTAAATAGAAGTTTTGGGCTTTTAACGCCGAGGCCGCGGCGCGGCATCGGACTGGCGCGGCGCGCTCACAAACAGAGACTTTGGCGCGGCGCTGGCTAGAACTCCCGCGGCGCGCCCTTGTCAGACTTCAACTTTTTTGCTTTGCCTTTGAGACTTCCAGCTTCCTTTCCTCTTCTTGTTCTTCTTAAGTTCCAATTCAGCTCAAAACCTGCAACAATAACACCCACAAGTGATTCGATTTGCTTTATACATGAACTAAACTTATTCAGTTCAATTCTTCATAAAAACCTATGGATTCATCACAATTTGCATTAGTTTAGAGAAGAAATCACTTATATTAACACATGAATTTACCATTAATTTACTCCTAACACTTAACTCCATGGACATAAACATTAGTGTCATAACTCCACGGGACAGCTTTGTCTGAGGAGTATGGGAATGGAGTCGGACTGGTAATGATAACAGATGCCACTTTGGGTGCAGCAGAAATTTTGAAAGGAGCTTTGGTAGGGATTTTCAATGGTATGTTAGAAACCACTGAGACGTCCTCTATTCTCATCCCATTTGCAAAAACTTCGCATAAATCGTCCATAGAAGGGATCCTCTCAAACATAATGATACGGCGATCCATCCACTTTTGAATTCCTATTTTCAGATTCTCACAACCATCGGGTAGGTGTGTACAATAAAAGCAATCAGGGTCACAACCTGTAAAGTAACCAGCTCGGATTAGCTTTCTTTTGACTTCAAGGAGCGGAGTTGACAATTCTCTCACATCATAGATGTAAACAGTGTCTATGATAGCGTTAACGGTTTTGTCGTGCTTTGGCATAGGTGCAGTGATGACATTTGGAGTTTCTGGAGGATCGAACTCAATCTCCCCAGCATCTATCATGTCTTGTATTTTATTTTTCAGGGCCCAACAGTGATCTGCGTCATGTCCTGGACAGTTAGAATGATATGCACATGTGGCATCGGGACGATAACTTGGAGAGGAAGTGTTGACATTCTTTGGAGGGTCTTTCAATGTGATCAGATCTACTTTTAACAAATTTTGCAATGCTTGAGAGATTGGCATATTGATTCTGGTGAAATTTCTTCTTGGTGCATCTGGTCGACACGTATACTTCGGCGGTTGATCTTTTTGAGATGCAGATGCGGAGATCAGAACTGCCCCTACAGATTGGTGATGCTCACTTTTTCGACCTTTTTGATTGTGCATTGTATTGACTTCATTTCTCCCACTGATGGGCCTCTTTGTAGTACTAGAGGAGGAGCCTATTTGAATTTTTCCACTTTGAATGCCGCTTTAGACACGCTCTCCAGTTAGTATCAGGTCAGTGAAACCTGATGATGAGCTTCCCAGCAAATGACTGTAGAAAGGGCCAGTTAAAGTGCCCATGAACATGTCGACTAGCTCGCGATCAGATAAGGGTGGTTGAACCCTTCCAGCCAGATCTCTCCACTTTTGTGCATACCCTTTGAAACTTTCTTTTGGTGCCATAGACATGCCCCGCAGTTGAGTACGGGTTGGTGCAAGGTCAGCATTGTATTGATACTGTTTGTAGAAAGCAGCAGCCAAATCTTCCCAAGTGTGAACTTTTGTACTTTCCAGTTGGTAGTACCACTCGAGTTGAGTACCCGACAGACTTTCTTGGAAGAAATGAATCCACAATTTGTTATCTGCTGTATGGGGCAGTATCTTCCTTACATAGGACCTCAGATGCAGTTTTACGTAAGAAACTCCATCATACTTTGCAAAGACAGGAATTTTGAATTTTGGGAGGAATAACAATATCTGAGACGAGTCCAAGATCTTTGAAGTCTAAACCAGGTATCTTTTGTATCTCCATAGCTTTCATGCGTTCTTCCAACTGCTGGTATTTGTCATCACCCTGTTCGTCTTCGGAATGATAATCTTCTTCGTTAGAAGAGAGAGAGGGTTTGGCAGAACCCTGGTTGCTGTGATTGTCTTCTCGATCACCTTCACCGACTATTTCAGGGATCGGTGCCTTTTTGGGCCTCTTGACTGGGATTTTGACCTTCCTTGCAAGGTGACTTAAGCCTACAGATCCTTTGGTCTTCTTTTTCTTCTTGATTATCAGAGCTTTCTGTTCTTGTTGCCCCTTTGCTAGCTCAAGAATTGCTACCTGAACTTGGGCATTCTGTGCTTCGAGATTCTTGACGCTTCTTTCGGAATCCATCTCTTCTAACTGAAATAAACAACTAGGAGATGAGAAACCCATCATGTGAACCTGTTATGCAATGTTTATGAATGAAATGCATATGCAATGTGTTATACCCCAAAATTTGCCCGCATCTTTTTTCAAGAAAACTCCAATCTGAAAATTAAGAGTCTCATATAATCATGGATTTTTATTTCAACAAATATCCTGACATATGAAATACTTAGTTTTTAGAATTTTTCTTATACAGTAATTTGGCTTGCCGTTGAATTTATTCTTACGCAAACGCCAAATACTGTTTATTACTTCACACATGCTATTTATTTATTTACAGATAAATAGTACTGACACAATTGGTACAGAGTTAAATCTTTTTGCAGGCGCAGAATCAGGAAACTCAGACTGTACTGGTAACAAGTAGATTATTATTATCTTTTGTTTCCCACTAATTTTTGTACTATATTCCATTATTTTCAAAAATCTTTTCAAATCTCATTTTTCAAAAATTAAATCCTAACTTTATTCTCTACATCTCTCTTTTTCCCAACACTATCATACACTTTCTTTCAAATCTTATTTCCACTCAAATTTTCCTTTTGTACGGAATCACATCATTCCCCAACGTCTCTATCCTTCTTTCCACTCTATAAATACCTCTCATTTTTTCATAAAAATCTCACATCAAATTCTAATTCATCTCTCAAATTTCAACTTCATAATCCATCCTTTCTTCTTCCCCGACAAAATGGCAAAGCGGTGGGAAACGTGTTTTCTTATGGTCATCACCATTGCTACGGTGATCATGTCTTTCTTCTGTCTACATAGCCCGGAACACTGTGGACCTGGGATGCTTATGCTCCCAATCATCTACATGTTACTATTTGTAGCATGGGTTATCAAACGTCATTCTTAAAATTTGTCGTATTTCTTATTTCTTAAGTGTACCGTTTATTCGTACTGTTCAATATAGTATGTAATATTTGTACTGTCAGTATTAAATGTTGTACTATTTGTCATAATATTGCTTAATTACTCAGATAATATTTTGTGTGTTTTCTGCCAGTCAAATATTCATTTTTCTGTGCATTAAATGATTTTCAGGGTTATTATCGGTAATTTTGCCCGCATACAGTAAATATTAGTTATTTATTATGTCTGTGTTTTTTTAACAAGTCATGTAAATAAACTTTCATTTTTCACATAAAACAAAAACAAAAACAACAAAAAAAAAAGAAAATTAACTTTGACTGTTGATTTTTCACTCTAAATGCTACGTCAATACCTGAACAGTCAGTTGACAGCCAAACTGCTGGCAGTACAATTCTCAGTGTTTTGTACCATCAATCAAATCAATCTTTTACAATTCAAAATTCCAAGATTTTTGTTCTAGAAGTCTTCTGAATATCACGCGATTAGCATAGACTCAACACTGCACAAAAATCAGGTACGCTTAACTGTCTCCTACACAAACAGTCCCTGACTAGGGTTTTCTTGTTTTTACAGGAGAAACAAGTTTTTGAGACCTCAAATGGATTTCATGCACATCCATATATCTCAAAGTACCATCATACAAATTTTCAAACTTCAATTCACTCAGACGCACCGTCAGCAGCTCAAACAGTCAACAGACGACCCGTTTGACCAAAAAGTCAACAGACAGTCAAAAATGAAATTTTTTGTCAAAGTCCATATTTTGTCAAAGGATTCATCATTTGATCATTGGATGATCATAATTCATCAAGGAAAGATCAAAAATCAACAAAACCCTAAGATTCAAAATTAGGGTTTTTGCCTGAAAAGTCAACTCAACTTTGACTGGTCATAACTCTCTCATCCTTCATCCAAAAAATTCAAACCAAAGCTCATTTTGAAGGAAATTCAATTATCTTTCAAATGCAATTGATCCCATGGTCATTGCATTCACAATTTGAAAAATATGACCAAAGACATTACAGGTCATTTTCAAAGTCAACAAAAAGACACTTTTTTCAAAAGGACACACAAGGAGCATCAAAAATCATTTTGACATGAGACCAAAGACATTGGTTAGAGGACTCTTTGAGGTTTCCAAAAAGTGCAAGAACTCCTTCATATGACAAAAATTGAGGGATTTACACCTTGTTGAAGTTGGCTAAATTTTGGGAAAATGCATGAAACCAACATTGCTCAAAAATGTATTTTTTCCAAATGGGGCCAAGTTTTCATGGTTCAAACATCATTTCCATAATATTATGGGCCTCCCACGACCAAGACTAAGCCCATACCATTTTTATCCATTTTTGGCTTAATTTTATCTTATTTTAAGATTAAATTAAAAGGAAAAATGAATGGATAATGGATAGCTTACAATCTAAGCATGAGTCATCCAAAAATCTTCAATTTTCTGCAGAGGATTGAGGTACAAGGCAAGAGCATTGAAGGGAAGCAAGACTTGGTCAACAATTCAAAGGTTTTAATATAAAAAATCAAGAATTCAACAAAGGCAACAAGGTGCTTCTTAGCTTCAATTCTAAGCACAACATAGTCTATATAAAGGCTATAACACTTCACAATCAAAAAGAGGACGATTTCAGAAGCATTCATAAGCATATATCACTCTTGTAACAACTTGTAATATTCAAAGAAACTTGAAATTCGAATTTTAAGTTTCAGTCAATTTCAATACAAACTAAACATTCAAACATCATCTCTGAGCTTCACTGAAACTATTTCCAATCAATTGCAAGTCTTAAACCTCATTGAATCGAGCTACACAGGTCACGATTTGCTCAAACAAAAACCAACTCATATCTGATCATACACGCACATTTAACAAGATGTAGATATATATTTGTGTTTAGATTGGTGCTCTGGTCGTTTCTGGAGCTTTAATTAAGTTTTAATGACCGTTTGCACAAAACCACCATTTTAGGGTTTCTAAGCTCAAATTTAGGGTTCTTCATTAGAGCCAAAATTAAACCAAATTAAGGGCATGGTTACATTCAGTGGAACAAGACGAATTTAATGGTCCTATCGCGCCTGATTTCTATGCTTGTTTACACCTATTCGCTATTTTGCAGGGATGAGTTTAATCTATTACAGCGCTTCTAGCCAGAAAGCGTTGTTAAAAGTGGTGTCTGGAGGTTGAAGATGATGCGTGTCCTCACCCCATTGGCCAGCCAGCGCGCGCGTTCTTTTAAATTTTCCTCTAATCAAGTGTTTTGCAGGTATACTGATTGCCATGCGCCTCAAAATCTGAGCCTTCTGATCCACTTTCCATCCAGTCCAACGCGCCAGATCATGCATGAACATCATACTCCCTCATAATCAACCACATCTGATTAGTATCCTTTTATTTTTTATTTCTATTTTAATTTCTTTGCAAAATTAATTAAAAATAGTTAAAAAAATCCAAAAAATACACAAAAAATATTTTTAAGCTTCTAAAATAATATATTATTTTCTGAAATAAAAATATTTTATTTTTCTTCATAATTCCAATATTTTGCATAATTAATTAGTATATATTTATATATTTGCTTTTTAATTATTTTCAACCAATCAAAAAAAAATCATAAAAAAATTTGTTCTTTATATTAAATATTGTTTATATATTATAAACTAATTTTGTACATATTTAGGATAATTTTCTCTTTAAGTTTTAATTATTTGTATAATTATTTGCATAATTATGTCTTAATTAACTTAATCAATTTCAAATCAATTTCAAAAATTCCAAAAAAAATTAGTTTTGTTTTAAAATTAATTAACAAGCACATTTGAACATATTTTTAAGCTTAATTTCTAGGTTTAAATTTATTTTCTTTTTCTCATTTTAATTTAATTAATTATGCATTAATTTTAAATTAAAATCAATCATAAAAAAAAAACCAAAAACATGCATTTCTCTATTTATCTTATTGCAATTTAAATTCATAGATAAATGTATAGGTTGTCAAAATCATGTAAATAGGCTTAGTTTACATTTCCTGCACAATCGATGTAATAGCGTAGATTTACTTTCCGCACTTTACATTTCCGCATTTTAATTTCCAGCAAATATAAACTGCGTGTAAGTCAAAGATAAAATTGAACCGTTAGATCACTAACTTCAAAGATAAAATATCTGAATCCAATCACAATCACACTTGCACCTTTTAAGGTAATCCCTTCTCATTCTTTTCAAAATCAAAGTCAAAATTCTACTGTTTCGAGTACAAAATCGAACCTTTTGTTTGTATCCGGTGAAAGGATAGATTTTTAAAGGAAATAGGATAAAGACCTTACAACTCAGGGTAGACCTCCTAGTTTGCTTGATCAAATCAAAACAAACAAAATTCTCATACACTGTTGTTTTTCAAAACAAAACTTTCCAAAAAGACAATATTTTGTATACATCCAAACACGGATCATTACAAAGTTAACGTTCTTTTCAAAACATCTTTCGAAAGATAAACAAACATTTTGTATACATCCGCACAAGGATCATTACAAATTTAATTTACAAAGGTATTTGAAACCACATATGAGCATTCTAAAGCAATTGAAAAGTGATCGAAAAACAAGTGAGCTAAGCAAACTTAAGAGCCCATGGATAACCATGGATACAAAGGGTGCTAACACCTTCCCTTTGTATAACCTACCCCCTTACCCAGAATTTCTTAAAGGTCTTTTTTCTGTTTCTTTTATAAACCTTTCCTTAATTGGATAAAATAAAAGGTCGGTGGCGACTCTGTGAATTTTCAAAAATGCGAAAGCATAAGCGATAAAAAAAGAGTCAATTCACGTATCTCTCCCGCTCAGAGGTATGGCCCGAAAAACGGAGGTCCACAGAACTGGCGACTCTGCTGGGGAGTCACTTTCAAAAACAAAATGTTTTCTAAAGGGGTTACCTTAAGAGAATAGATTACTTCGATGTTTTCAATTGTTTGACTTGATTGCTCTATTTTTCAAAGGTTTGTTTGGGTATTTTGCTTGTGTGAAAGATTCTAACCCGAATCTCGAGATACCTTAAGTATATGACAATAGACCAAGGAAACTGTACGGAATGTACCGATACGGTTGATCTGGTAGTCATCGTTAGTGCGATACTTTGGTTTATACTGATGTCCCTTGAAAACGATCAAGGAGTATATTAGGCTTCCGAAATGTCATTAAACACTAATTTTTCTTAGAACCTTTTTAGTTGAACTTGACTTATGGCCTATTAAGTGGCTAGCTTTGAAATTGATCGAAGTTAGTTATCCTCGAGGAATATTTTGATCGGCCGCTCGAGCGCCATATTGAGATGTTACTTCCAAGGATCATAGAACCCAAATACTATTCTAGGACAGGTTTTAACCAACTCAACTTCAGTGGGGAGGGTATCACCTATCAGCTCCATGCAAGCCTTTAACCCTAAGGCTATTGTTTGATTTGTTTTTGTGTGCCACATGTTTGCATCATAAGCATATCATTTTCTCACAAAACACTTCAAGGATCAAAGAGTTTACCTTTGTTTTTGCAGGTAATGGCTCCCGCCACCCGAGATTACATCCGAATCAACATCTCAACGGTACCATCTAAACTAAAAGACTTAGTGTCAGAATTCCCCATGAATGTTTAATTCACCGAAAGGCATGGTCACCTACTCCATTTGGTTACCTCAAAATTTGAAGAAGACATGATACGGGTCCTGTTCCAGTTCTTTGACCCTGAACATCATTGCTTTACCTTTCCTGATTACCAGTTGGTACCCACTTTGGAAGAATTCTCTGAACTAAATGGATTGCCTGTTCGAAATCAATTACCTTTCACTGGTTTAGAAAGGATTCCAAAACCTGAAGTCATTGCTGCTGCTTTACATTTGCGAAAATCAGAAATCGAGTCCAATTGGGAAACAAAGAGTGGAGTTAAGGGTTTGCTTGCCAAGTTCTTATTGGAAAAGGCTCGATTACTACTAGAAAACAAAAGTTATCCAGCTTTTGAGGAGGTTGTGGCCCTTTTGATCTATGGGTTTGTTTTATTCCCAAATCCCGACCAGTTCATAAGTGTACACATAATCAACCTTTTCCTAATCCGTAACCCAGTACCAACATTGCTGGGAGACATTCTACATTCTCTACACACTCGTACCATGAAGAAACGAGGAACTCTCACGTGCTGTATACCACTACTGGCTAGGTGGTTTACATTTCATCTTCCCCGATCAATGTTGAGAAATGAACAAAGGATGCAATAGTCTCGCAGGATTATGTCTTTGTCTCATTCAGATATCCGGTGGAACAACTTCTTTCAAAGAGACATTACTATCATTGATCATTGTGGAGAGTACCCTAATGTGCCACTCCTTGGCATCAAAGGAGGCATCACTTACAATCCCTCTTTAGCTCTACGCCAATTCGGATATGCAAGGAGCAACGGTCCTCATGACATGATTATCCGTGGCATTGTGTTTGATTACGAGAATGATTCTCATAGACACCGACGAAGGTTCATACATGCATGGGACAGTGTCTATAGAATAGAAAGCAAAACTTTGGGGCAATGGAATTCTATCCCTATGGAACCTTACCTCAGATGGGTCCGTACTCATGCTCAGAAACTCATCATGCCATATCCCGCCATTCTACCTGTGACTATTGAGCCAGAGGTCGAAGGAGACGAACCCCACGTTATTCTACACCCGGATATACCAACTGACCTAGAAGAGTTGCAAAAATCTTGGGTTCAACTAAAAGAGGAAAGAGACACCTTCAAAGCACACTATCAGGACTATGAGAGAAGGATATTGGAGCTCACCGGACAGCTTCAAGAAGAACAGCAGATCAACACATTCCTGGGGGCAAAGAGAAAGCGTCCATGGGAGACCTGAAGGATCATTTATTTTATTTCTGTCTTGTAAGCCCAAATGAGGCAAAAAAAAGGGAATAAATTGATTAACTAATGTTTGTTTCTTCTTTAACAAATCTAAAATCTAAGATCCTTGAAAACATTGCACACACATTGCATTTATATACATTGCATTCATTACATTGCATATACATTGCATCCATTCATACACATTGCGTAACAGGTTCTCATGACGGATTTCTCATCTCCTCGCTGTTTATTTCAGTCAGAAGAGATGGAATCTGAGACAAGCATCAAGAATCTCGAAGAACAGAATGCCCAAGTTCAAGTGGCAATTCTGGAACTGGCAAAGGGGCAACAAGAACTGAAAGCCCTGATAATCAAGAAGAAAAAGAAGCCCAAAGGATCTGTAGGCTTGAGTCACCTGAAAAGGAAGATCAAAATCCCAGTCAAAAAGTTCAAAAAGCCACTGATCCCTGAAACAGTCGGTGATGATGAACAAGGAGACAATCAAAGCAACCAGGGTTCTGCTAAACCCTCTCTCTCTTCAAATGAAGAAGATGATCATTCAGGGGACGAACCAGATGATGACAAATACCAACAGCTGGAAGACCGTATGAAAGTTATGGAGATACAAAAAGTACCTGGTTTAGATTTCAATGATCTGGGGCTCATCTCGGATGTTGTTATCCCTCCAAAATTCAAAGTTCCTGTCTTTGCAAAATATGATGGAGTTTCTTGCCCGAAACTACATCTGAGATCCTATGTGAGGAAGATACAACCTCATACAACAGATAACAAATTGTGGATTCACTTCTTCCAAGAAAGTCTGTCGGGTACACAACTCGAGTGGTACTACCAGCTGGAAAATACCAAGGTTCATACTTGGGAAGAATTAGCTGCTGCTTTTTACAAACAGTACCAATACAATGCTGATCTTGCGCCAACCCGTACTCAACTAAGGGGCATGTCTATGGGACCAAAAGAAAGTTTCAAAGGATATGCACAAAAGTGGAGAGATATGGCTGGAAGGGTTCAACCACCCTTATCTGATCGCGAACTAGTCGACATGTTCATGGGCACTTTAACTGGCCCTTTCTATAGCCATTTGCTGGGAAGCTCATCATCAGGTTTCACTGACCTGATACTGACCGGAGAACGTGTCGAAAGTGGCATTCAAAATGGAAAAATTCAAATAGGTTCCTCCTCTGGTACTACAAAAAGGCCCATCAGCGGGAGAAATGAGGTCAATGCAACACAAATTCAGAAAAGTCGCAAAAGTGAGCAGCATCAATCTGTAGGGGCAGTTCTGATCTCCGCATCTGCACCTCAAAAAGATCAACAGCCAAAATATACGCATCGACCAGATGCACCAAGAAGAAATTTCACCAGAATCAACATGCCAATCTCTCAGGCATTGCAGCACTTGCTAAAAGCAGATCTGATCACATTAAAAGGTCCTCCAAAGAATGTCAACACTTCCTCTCCAAATTATCGCCCTGATGCGACATGTGCCTGTCACTCAAACTGTCCAGGACATGACGCAGATCACTGCTGGGCCTTGAAAAATAAAATACAAGATATGATAGATGCTGGGGAAATTGAGTTCGATCCTCCAGAAACTCCAAATGTCATCACTGCACCTATGCCAAAGCATGACAAAACTGTTAACGCTATCCTGGACACTGTTTACATCTATGATGTGAACGAATTATCAACTCAACTCTGCGAAGTCAAAGGAAAGCTAATCCAAGCCGGTTACTTTCCAGGGTGTGACCCCGACTGCTTTTATTGCTCATACCTGCCCAATGGTTGTGAAAATCTAAGACTGAGAATTCAAAAGTGGATGGATCGCCGTATCATTATGTTTGAGAGGCTCCCTTCTATGGACGTGCTGTGCAAAGTCTTTGCAAACGGGATGAGAATAGAGGATGCCTCAGTGATATCCAGCTTACCATTCAAAATCTCTGCCAAGGCTCCATTCAAAATTTCTGCTACACTCAAAGTGGCATCAGTAGTCATTGCTAGTCCAACTCCATTTCCATACTCCTCAGACAAAGCTGTCCCATGGGGATACGACACTAATGTTTATGTTCATGGAGTTAAGCAGGGTACCTCGACTGAAGAGGCCGCAAAGTTAACTACTCCAACTGTGGGTAATATTGTGGGTACCAGCAAGATCACGAGAAGTGGAAGAATCTTTTCACCAGAAATTTCTCCAAATGTTGCTGCTGGTCCAGTCCGAGTCCCAGTTCCTAATGAAGATAACAGCGCTCGAGGCAAAGAGCCACAAGTTGAACAAGTTCAAACCCCGGTGGAGATCACTGCTGAGGATCCATCAAAGCAAGAAATGGAGGAAATATTGAAAATCATCTGCAAGAGTGATTACAATATTGTTGAGCAACTAGGGCACACCGCTTAAAAAATCTCAATGCTATCTCTGCTAAAATATTCAGAAGCTCATGCCAAAGCTCTGATGAAGTTCCTTAAAGCTGCGCATGTGCCTCAAGAGATCTCAGTCGACCAATTTGAGAATTGTGTTGTCAATCTAACCGTGAACAATGGTCTCGGTTTCTCTGATGTGGATCTAACCCCTGCTGGAAAAAATCACAACAAAGCCCTACATATCTCCATTGAATGTAAGGGCACCACTCTATCTCATGTGCTAGTAGATAACGGTTCTTCTTTGAACGTGTTACCGAAAACAGTACTAGAAAAGCTTGACTTCGAAGGAATTGTGTTACAACCAAGTGATGTTGTGGTAAGAGCCTTTGACGGGTCAACAAGAACGGTATACGGAAAAGTGAATCTCCCAATCAGAGTGGGTTCTCAAATCTTCGATTCTATCTTTTACGTAATGGAAATTCACCCAGCCTACTCCTGTTTACTTGGACGCCCTTGGATACATGGGGCAAACGCTGTAACTTCTACCCTGCATCAGAAGTTAAAATATCCAGTAAAAGGAAAGATTATCACAGTTTATGGCGAAGAGGAATATGTGGTTAGTCACCTAAGCAATTCCAAATATGTTGAGTTGGAGGACGAATTCATCGAAACTCCATGCCAATCACTTGAGGTGGTCTCCCCAGATGTCTCTACCACCAAGCATATTCCTGCTACTCCAACTACAACTATGGCTTCTCTCAAAGATGCCAAAGCCATGATTGAACAGGGTGATTGCACAGTATGGGGACAGCTTCCCGATATACCCTACAAGTCTGACAAGCTAGGCTTGGGCTATGATAGTGAAGATCAAAAGAATGATCAAGGTCCCCAGCAGAGTCGCCAGTTCTGTGGACCTCCGTTTTTCGGGCCATACCTCTGAGCGGGAGAGATACGTGAACTGACTCTTTTTTATCGCTTATGCTTTCGCATTTTTGAAAATTCACAGAGTCGCCACCGACCTTTTATTTTATCCAATTAAGGAAAGGTTTATAAAAGAAACAGAAAAAAGACCTTTAAGAAATTCTGGGTAAGGGGGTAGGTTATACAAAGGGAAGGTGTTAGCACCCTTTGTATCCATGGTTATCCATGGGCTCTTAAGTTTGCTTAGCTCACTTGTTTTTCGATCACTTTTCAATTGCTTTAGAATGCTCATATGTGGTTTCAAATACCTTTGTAAATTGAATTTGTAATGATCCTTGTGCGGATGTATACAAAATGTTTGTTTATCTTTCGAAAGATGTTTTGAAAAGAACGTTAACTTTGTAATGATCCGTGTTTGGATGTATACAAAATATTGTCTTTTTGGAAAGTTTTGTTTTGAAAAAACAACAGTGTATGAGAATTTTGTTTGTTTTGATTTGAGCAAGCAAACTAGGAGGTCTACCCTGAGTTGTAAGGTCTTTATCCTATTTCCTTTAAAAATCTATCCTTTCACCGGATACAAACAAAAGGTTCGATTTTGTACTCGAAACAGTAGAATTTTAACTTTAATTTTGAAAAGAATGAGAAGGGATTACCTTAAAAGGTGCAAGTGTGATTGTGATTGGATTCAGATATTTTATCTTTGAAGTTAGTGATCTAACGGTTCAATTTTATCTTTGACATACACGCAGTTTATATTTGCTGGAAATTAAAATGCGGAAATGTAAAGTGCGGAAAGTAAATCTACGCTATTACATCGATTGTGCAGGAAATGTAAACTAAGCCTATTTACATGATTTTGACAACCTATACATTTATCTAGGAATTTAAATTCCTAGATAAATGTATAGGTTGTTGAATGTAAGGTTTAAATAAAAAAAATAGATATAAATAAAATAAAAATTAAAAAAAATTATAATAAAATTAAATAAAAAGTATATTTATAAAGTTTTAAAAAAAATTTTAAAAAAAATCCCCAAGAGAAACGCATTTCTCAGCAAATTCCTCAAAAAGATTTTCTCTTCAAAAGAAGTCTTATCCCCCAGCAGGGTTGTTCCAGATTACTATCTTCAGAAGGTGTGATCCTCGCACCCGGACTTGGTCAGATAGTGCATCGGAGGATTATGCATCTTCCTCATTCCCATTTGAAAGGGCATCAGAACTTCCAGCTACCTTTCATTCCCAAGTGATAGTCAAAGATCCTTCAACAGAGTACCATGGTTCTCAAAGAATTTCCCCAGCCGAGGGTACTCAAACAAGACAAAAGATCATCAACAATCACAATATAGTCATATCCAGATGACTGACGGAAATTTATTTTCCCAAATAGAAGCTTGACATCATATTCATACATCACACATTCATATATTCATACATCACATATTCACATTCACACATCATACATCATACATCATACATCATGCATCATGCGCATATTCATACGCATATTCATACACAACATAACATGCCTATTTCTCCTTTAGCTCACATTACATGCATCATAAACATTGCATATCGCTAACTTGATTTTTTCAGGTAGACAGATATCTTCAACAAAGATATTCTCAATCACATGCAGTATTCACCTGAGTTCCATGAACGATTCTCTCAGATATAATCAAGCCGAAGATTCATTCTGATCACTTATCAACTCAAAAACAAGCATCACAGATCTAAGCCGATACCTCAGACGGTTCAAGAACGATCTAACATCGAAGATCTAAAGTTGATACCTCAGACGGTTCAAGAATGATCTAACATCGAAGATCTAAAGTTGATACCTCAGACGGTTCAAGAACGATCTAACATCGCAGATCTAAGTCGATACCTCAGACGGTTCCAGAACGATCTAACATCGCAGATCTAAAAGTTGATACCTCAGACGGTTCCAGAATGATCTAACATTGTCGATACCTCAGATGGTTCCAGAACGATCTAACATCGCAGATCTAAAGTTGATACCTCAGACGGTTCCAGAACAATTTAACATCACAGATCTAACATTGTTGATACCTCATACGGTTCCAGAACGATCTAACATTGCAGATCTAAAGTTGATACCTCAGACGGTTCCAGAACGATCTAACATCGAAGATCTAAAGTTGATACCTCAGACGGTTCCAGAACGATCTAGCATTGCAGATCTAAAGTCGATACCTCAGACGGTTCCAGAACGATCTAACATCACAGATCTAAGTCGATACCTCAGATGGTTCCAGAACGATCTAACATCGCAGATCTAAAGTTGATACCTCAGACGGTTCCAGAACGATCTAACATCGAAGATCTAAAGTTGATACCTCAAACGGTTCCAGAACGATCTAACATTGAAGATCTAAAGTCGGTACCTCAGACGGTTCAAGAATGATCTAACATCAAAGATCTAAAGCTGATACCTCAGACGGTTCCACAATGATCAACTTTCAAAATCTAAAGCAGAAAAAACTTTGGACAAGTTCCGTAGCAATCATCCTCCTAGACTTAAAGCGGTAACCTTGGACGGTTCCGAAACAGTCAACACAAAGACTTTCAAATCCTTCATCAAGATATAATCAATGGATTCATTCTGATGAACAAACCCTCAACCCATTTACCAGGTGGCATCTGAAAGCCCATCTCAGGTAATGTTTCAATCTGCCAACAACATTTCGCAGACGACATTCAAATGCAACTTCCAACATCTCTTCTGATCAAGGTAAGTGCAAATTTTCAGGGCATCTAAATATTCAATCATCTTCTACCTTCAGATTTCAGACAATCTCTTCAGGTTTAAGAAGATTGAATAGGGGCAACTGTTATACCCCAAAATTTGCCCGCATCTTTTTTCAAGAAAACTCCAATCTGAAAATTAAGAGTCTCATATAATCATGGATTTTTATTTCAACAAATATCCTGACATATGAAATACTTAGTTTTTAGAATTTTTCTTATACAGTAATTTGGCTTGCAGTTGAATTTATTCTTACGCAAACGCCAAATACTGTTTATTACTTCACACATGCTATTTATTTATTTACAGATAAATAGTACTGACACAATTGGTACAGAGTTAAATCTTTTTGCAGGCGCAGAATCAGGAAACTCAGACTGTACTGGTAACAAGTAGATTATTATTATCTTTTGTTTCCCACTAATTTTTGTACTATATTCCATTATTTTCAAAAATCTTTTCAAATCTCTTTTTTCAAAAATTAAATCCTAACTTTATTCTCTACATCTCTCTTTTTCCCAACACTATCATACACTTTCTTTCAAATCTTATTTCCACTCAAATTTTCCTTTTGTACGGAATCACATCATTCCCCAACGTCTCTATCCTTCTTTCCACTCTATAAATACCTATCATTTTTTCATAAAAATCTCACATCAAATTCTAATTCATCTCTCAAATTTCTACTTCATAATCCACCCTTTCTTCTTCCCCGACAAAATGGCAAAGCGGTGGGAAACGTGTTTTCTTATGGTCATCACCATTGCTACGGTGATCATGTCTTTCTTCTGTCTACATAGCCCGGAACACTGTGGACCTGGGATGCTTATGCTCCCAATCATCTACATGTTACTATTTGTAGCATGGGTTATCAATCGTCATTCTTAAAATTTTCCGTATTTCTTATTTCTTAAGTGTACCGTTTATTCGTACTGTTCAATATAGTATGTAATATTTGTACTGTCAGTATTAAATGTTGTACTATTTGTCATAATATTGCTTAATTACTCAGATAATATTTGTGTGTTTTCTGCCAGTCAAATATTCATTTTTCTGTGCATTAAATGATTTTCAGGGTTATTATCGGTAATTTTGCCCGCATACAGTAAATATTAGTTATTTATTATGTCTGTGTTTTTTTAACAAGTCATGTAAATAAACTTTCATTTTTCACATAAAACAAAAACAAAAACAACAAAAAAAAAAGAAAATTAACTTTGACTGTTGATTTTTCACTCTAACTGCTACGTCAATACCTGAACAGTCAGTTGACAGCCAAACTGCTGGCAGTACAATTCTCAGTGTTTTGTACCATCAATCAAATCAATCTTTTATAATTCAAAATTCCAAGATTTTTGTTCTAGAAGTCTTCTGAATATCACGCGATTAGCAGAGACTCAACACTGCACAAAAATCAGGTACGCTTAACTGTCTCCTACACAAACAGTCCCTGACTAGGGTTTTCTTGTTTTTACAGGAGAAACAAGTTTTGAGACCTCAAATGGATTTCATGCAAATCCATATATCTCAAAGTACCATCATACAAATTTTCAAACTTCAATTCACTCAGACGCACCGTCAGCAGCTCAAACAGTCAACAGACGACCCGTTTGACCAAAAAGTCAACAGACAGTCAAAAATGAAATTTTTTGGCAAAGTCCATATTTTGTCAAAGGATTCATCATTTGATCATTGGATGATCATAATTCATCAAGGAAAGATCAAAAATCAACAAAACCCTAAGATTCAAAATTAGGGTTTTTGCCTGAAAAGTCAACTCAACTTTGACTGGTCATACCTCTCTCATCCTTCATCCAAAAAATTCAAACCAAAGCTCATTTTGAAGGAAATTCAATTATCTTTCAAATGCAATTGATCCCATGGTCATTGCATTCACCATTTGAAAAATATGACCAAAGACATTACAGGTCATTTTCAAAGTCAACAAAAAGACACTTTTTTCAAAAGGACACACAAGGAGCATCAAAAATCATTTTGACATGAGACCAAAGACATTGGTTAGCGGACTCTTTGAGGTTTCCAAAAAGTGCAAGAACTCCTTCATATGACAAAAATTGAGGGATTGACACCTTGTTGAAGTTGGCTAAATTTTGGGAAAATGCATGAAACCAACATTGCTCAAAAATGTATTTTTTCCAAATAGGGCCAAGTTTTCATGGTTCAAACATCATTTCCATAATATTATGGGCCTCCCACGACCAAGACTAAGCCCATACCATTTTTATCCATTTTTGGCTTAATTTTATATTATTTTAAGATTAAATTAAAAGGAAAAATGAATGGATAATGGATAGCTTACAATCTAAGCATGAGTCATCCAAAAATCTTCAATTTTCTATAGAGGATTGAGGTACAAGGCAAGAGCATTGAAGGGAAGCAAGACTTGGTCAACAATTCAAAGGTTTTAATATAAAAAATCAAGAATTCAACAAAGGCAACAAGGTGCTTCTTAGCTTCAATTCTAAGCACAACATAGTCTATATAAAGGCTATAACACTTCACAATCAAAAAGAGGACGAATTCAGAAGCATTCATAAGCATATATCACTCTTGTAACAACTTGTAATATTCAAAGAAACTTGAAATTCGAATTTTAAGTTTCAGTCAATTTCAATACAAACTAAACATTCAAACATCATCTCTGAGCTTCACTGAAACTATTCCAATCAATTGCATGTCTTAAAACTCATTGAATCGAGCTACACAGGTCACGATTTGCTCAAACAAAAACCAACTCATATCTGATCATACACGCACATTTAACAAGATGTAGATATATATTTGTGTTTAGATTGGTGCTCTGGTCGTTTCTGGAGCTTTAATTAAGTTTTAATGACCGTTTGCACAAAACCCCCATTTTAGGGTTTCTAAGCTCAAATTTAGGGTTCTTCATTAGAGCCAAAATTAAACCAAATTAAGGGCATGGTTACATTCAGTGGAACAAGACGAATTTAATGGTCCTATCGCGCCTGATTTCTATGCTTGTTTACACCTATTCGCTATTTTGCAGGGATGAGTTTAATCTATTACAGCGCTTCTAGCCAGAAAGCGTTGTTAAAAGTGGTGTCTGGAGGTTGAAGATGATGCGTGTCCTCACCCCATTGGCCAGCCAGCGCGCGCGTTCTTTTAAATTTTCCTCTAATCAAGTGTTTTGCAGGTATACTGATTGCCATGCGCCTCAAAATCTGAGCCTTCTGATCCACTTTCCATCCAGTCCAACGCGCCAGATCATGCATGAACATCATACTTCCTCATAATCAACCACATCTGATTAGTATCCTTTTATTTTTTATTTCTATTTTAATTTCTTTGCAAAATTAATTAAAAATAGTTAAAAAAAATCCAAAAAATACACAAAAAATATTTTTAAGCTTCTAAAATAATATATTATTTTCTGAAATAAAAATATTTTATTTTTCTTCATAATTCCAATATTTTGCATAATTAATTAGTATATATTTATATATTTGCTTTTTAATTATTTTCAACCAATCAAAAAAAAATCATAAAAAAAATTGTTCTTTATATTAAATATTGTTTATATATTATAAACTAATTTTGTACATATTTAGGATAATTTTCTCTTTAAGTTTTAATTATTTGTATAATTATTTGCATAATTATGTCTTAATTAACTTAATCAATTTCAAATCAATTTCAAAAATTCCAAAAAAAATTAGTTTTGTTTTAAAATTAATTAACAAGCACATTTGAACATATTTTTAAGCTTAATTTATAGGTTTAAATTTATTTTCTTTTTCTCATTTTAATTTAATTAATTATGCATTAATTTTAAATTAAAATCAATCATAAAAAAAAACCAAAAACATGCATTTCTCTATTTATCTTATTGCAATTTAAATTCCTAGATAAATGTATAGGTTGTCAAAATCATGTAAATAGGCTTAGTTTACATTTCCTGCACAATCGATGTAATAGCGTAGATTTACTTTCCGCACTTTACATTTCCGCATTTTAATTTCCAGCAAATATAAACTGCGTGTATGTCAAAGATAAAATTGAACCGTTAGATCACTAACTTCAAAGATAAAATATCTGAATCCAATCACAATCACACTTGCACCTTTTAAGGTAATCCCTTCTCATTCTTTTCAAAATCAAAGTCAAAATTCTACTGTTTCGAGTACAAAATCGAACCTTTTGTTTGTATCCGGTGAAAGGATAGATTTTTAAAGGAAATAGGATAAAGACCTTACAACTCAGGGTAGACCTCCTAGTTTGCTTGCTCAAATCAAAACAAACAAAATTCTCATACACTGTTGTTTTTCAAAACAAAACTTTCCAAAAAGACAATACTTTGTATACATCCAAACACGGATCATTACAAAGTTAACGTTCTTTTCAAAACATCTTTCGAAAGATAAACAAACATTTTGTATACATCCGCACAAGGATCATTACAAATTCAATTTACAAAGGTATTTGAAACCACATATGAGCATTCTAAAGCAATTGAAAAGTGATCGAAAAAAAAGTGAGCTAAGCAAACTTAAGAGCCCATGGATAACCATGGATACAAAGGGTGCTAACACCTTCCCTTTGTATAACCTACCCCCTTACCCAGAATTTCTTAAAGGTCTATTTTCTGTTTCTTTTATAAACCTTTCCTTAATTGGATAAAATAAAAGGTCGGTGGCGACTCTGTGAATTTTCAAAAATGCGAAAGCATAAGCGATAAAAAAGAGTCAGTTCACGTATCTCTCCCGCTCAGAGGTATGGCCCGAAAAACGGAGGTCCACACAATGTTTTCAAGGATCTTAGAATTTAGATTTGTTAAAACAAAAGAGAAACAAACATTTATTAGTCAAATAATTTATTTCTTCTTTTTTTTTTCTTTGCCTCTTTCGGGCTTTACAAAATAAAGAAAATAAAGGATTCCTCAAGCCTTCCATGGACGCTTTCTCTTTGCACCCAGGAATGTGTTGACCTGCTGTTCTTCCTGGAGTTGTCTGGTGAGCTCCAACACTTTCCTCTCATAGTCTTGACAATGTGCTTTGAAGGTGTCTCTTTCTTCTCTTAGTTGAACCCAAGATTTTTGCAGCTCTTCCAGGTCAGTTGGCATGTCCGGATGTAAAATAACTCGAGGTTTGTCCCCCTCGACTTCTGGCTCAATAGTCACAGGTAGAATAGCGGGATATGGCATGATGAACTTCTGAGCATGAGCACGCACCCATTTGAGGTAAGGCTCCATGGGAATAGAGTTCAATTGCCCTAAAGTCTTGCTTTCTACTCTATAGACACTGCCCCACGCATGTATAAACCTTCGTCGATGTCTTTGGGAATCATCTTTGTAATAAAACACAATGCCACGGATAATCATGTCGTGAGGACCGTTTCTTCGTGCATATCCGAATTGGCGTAAAGCTAAAGAGGGGTTGTAAGTGATGCCTCCCCTGATGCCAAGGAGTGGCACATTAGGATACTCTCCACAATGGTCAATGATAGTGATGTCTCTTTGAAAGAAGTTATTCCACCGGATATCTGAATGAGACAAAGACATAATCCTGCGAGACCATTGCATCCTTTGTTCATTTCTCAACACTGATCGGGGAAGGTGTAATGTAAACCATCTAGCTAGTAGTGGTACACAGCACATAAGAGTTCCTCGTTTCTTCATGGTACGAGTGTGTAGAGAATGTAGTATATCTCCCAGCAAGGCAGGTACCGGGTTACGGGTTAAGACAACGTTGATGATGTGCACACTTATGAACTGGTCGGGATCAGGGAACAAAACCAACCCATAGATCAAAAGAGCCACAACTTCCTCAAAAGCTAGGTAACTTCTGTTTTTTAATAGTAATCGAGCCTTTTCCATTAAGAACTTAGCAAGCAAACCCTCGATTTCACTCTTTGTTTCCCAATTGGACTCAATTTCTGACTTTCGCAAATGTAAGGCAGCAGCAATGATTTCAGGTTTCGGAATCTTTTCTAAACCAGTGAAAGGTAATTGATCTCGAACAGGTAATCCAATTAGTTCAGAAAACTCTTCCAAGGTGGGTACTAACTGGTAATCAGGAAACGTAAAACAATGATGTTTGGGATCAAAGAACTGGAACAGGACCCGTATCATGTCTTCTTCAAATTTTGAGGTAACCAAATGGAGTAGGTGACCGTGCTTTTCGGTGAATTGAGCATTCCTGGGAAATTCTGATATTAAGTCCTTAAGTTCAGATGGTACTGTTGAAATGTTGATCCGGATGTAATCTCTGGTAGCGGGAGCCATTACCTGTAAAAACAGAACAAAGGTAAACTCTTCGATCCTTGAAATGATTAGTAATAAAATGATATTCTTATGATGTCATGATGTCAAACATGTGGCACACATAAACAAATCAAACAATAGCCTTAGGTTTAAAGGCTTGCATGAAGTTCATAGGTGATACCCTCCCCACTGAAGTTGAGTTGGTTAAAACCTGTCCTAAAATAGTATTCGGGTTCTATGATCCTTGGAGACAACATCTCAATACGGCGCTCGATCAATTTCAAAGCTAGCCACTTAATAGGCTACAAGTCAAGTTCAACTAAAAGGTTCTAAGACAAATTAGTGTTTAATGACATTTCGGAAGCTTAACATACTCCTTGATCGTTTTCAAGGGATATCAGTATAAACCAAAGTGTCGCACTAATGGTGACTACCAGATCAACCGTATTGGTACATGCCGTACAATTTTCTTGGTCTATTGTCACATACTTAAGGTATCTCGAGATTCGGGTTAGAATCTTTCACACAAGCAAGTACCCAAACAAACCTTTGAAAAATAGAGCAATCAAGTCAAGCAATTGAAAACATCGAAGTGATCTAAACTCTAAGGTAACCCCTTTTGAAAACATTTTGTTTTTTTTGAAATCCCCAGCAGAGTCGCCAGTTCTGTCGCCCTCGGTTTTTTACCATACCTCTCGTGGGAGAGATATACGAACTGACTCTTCTTTTTGCTTTTGTGTTTTTGAAAATCAGAGAGTCGCCACCGACTTTTATTTTATCCAATTAAGGAAAGGTTTATAAAAGAAATAGAAAAAGACCTTTAAGAGATTTTGGGTAAGGGGGTAGGTTATACAAAGGGAAGGTGTTAGCACCCTTTGTATCCATGGTTATCCATGGGCTCTTAATTGCTTAGCTCACTTGTTTTGAATCATTTTTCTCTTGCCTTGAAATGCTTGTATGTGGTTTCAAAAATACCTTTGTAATTTGACTTTGTAATCCTTGTGCGGATGTATACAAAGTGTTTTATCTTTCGAAAGATGTTTTTAAAAAAAAAAACGTTAACTTCGTAATGATCCTTGTTTGGATATATACCAAGTATTGTCTTTTTTGAAAGTTTTATTTTGAAAAACAACGGTATATGAGACATTTGTTTGTTTGATTTGAGCAAGCAATTAGGAGATCTACCCTATGTTTATAAGGTCCCTTCCTATTTCTTTTAGAAAATTCTCCTTTACCGGATGTAAACAAAAGTTTGAATTTGTATTTGAAACAGTAGAATTTGATTTTGAAAAGAGTAACAGAGGGATTACCCTAAGAGGTGCAAGTGTGATTGTGTTTTGATTCAGATATTTTATCTTTGAAGTTAGTGACCTAACGCTTCAGTTTTTATTTTTGACATACACGCAGTTTTTATATGTACTGAAATTTAAAATGCGGGAATGTAAAATGCGGAAAGTAAATCTACGCTATTACATCGATTGTGCGGGAAATGTAAACTACGCTATTTACATGAATTTGACAACCTATACACTTTATCTAAGAATTTAAATTGCAATAAGATAAAAGAAATATTTTTGGATTTTTTGTATGATTGATTTTAATTAGAATTAATGCATGATTAATTTAATTAAAATGAGAAAAAGGTGGAAATAAAATTTAAACCTAAAAATTAAGTCTAAAATATATTCAAAATGCTTATTAATTAATTTTAAAATAAAACTAATTTTTTTGGAATTTTTGAAATTGTTTTGAAAACTATTAAGTTAAATAATCATATAATTATGCAAATAATTACACAAATAATAAAAACTTAAAGAGAAAAATATTCTAAATATGTACAAAATTAGTCTATAATATATAAACTAAATTTAATAAAAAAAAAGAACAATTTTTCTGATTTTTTGATTGGTTGAAATAATTAAAAAGCCAATATATAAATATATACTAATTAATTAAACAAAATATTCTAATTATTAAGAAAAAGAAAATATTTTTATGTCAAAAAATAATAGATTATTTTATAAGCCTAAAAATATTTTTATTATATTTTTTTTTATTTTTAGAACTATTTTTAATTAATTTTGCAAAGAAAATAAAATAAAATAGAAAATATAAAACAAATGATTATGTGTGGTTGGCTTAAGAGTCTATATCATGGACTAGCGTGTCTTGGTACATTGGATGAGCAGCTGGCATGATCTGATGGTTCAGATTTTGAGGAACATGATGTGTACAGAACCTGCAAAGCACTGAATCCAAAGTTATTTTAAAAAAACACGCGCGCGCCCTCCAACCAATGGGAAGGAGCCACGCATCATCTTCTTCATCAGAACCACTCGTTTACACCGTTCATTTGCAGGTGGTGTAAAAAGCTCCAACCTATTACACCTGCAAAAATAGCGAATACGAGCAAAACACAATATAAATTTGGCGCGATGCCATGGTTTAACTCGTCTGGTCCATACGAATTCAATGGGACCTATTTGAACCTGTAATTTTGCCTAATTTGAAAAGCCCTAATTTTGAGATGAAAAACCCTAAAATGGTGGTTTCGTGTACACGCATCCAAATCTCAATTAAACTTCCAGAAATGATCAGAACCTCATACTACACTCAAATATATGTCTACATCTTGTTAAACATGCATGTATGATGAGATTTTTGTAAATTTTAGTTCGAGCAAACCGTGAGGTGTAATGCTCGATTCTTTGAGTTTCAAAGCTTGAAGCTGATTTGAATAGATACAGTGATGCTTGGGGATTGTATTTGAGTGTTTAGTTTGGATTAAAAATGACTTGAACTAAAAAGTCGAATTTCAAGTTTCTTTGAAAATTTCAATTAGATTCAAGAGTGATACAAGCAAGATTTTGGTTCTGATTTTGTGGCCTCTCTCATTGATGAAGTGTTCTACTTCATTTATAGGCAGAGAAGCACTTAAAAACTAAGCTAAGAAGCAATAAATGCTTTTGTTGAATTTTGACTTTTTTAATAATATGTAGCTTTGAATTCAAGCAACCATGGCTCAATTTTCTTCAATCTTCTGCTGTACCATCTCTTTGGGGCAGAACTTTGAATGTTTCTTGATGACTCATGCTTAAGATCCAAGCTACATAACATTATCCTTCCATTTCTTTTTCAATTTAATCTTAAATGTAATAAAATTAAACCAAAAAAAGAAATAAAATGTTATGGGCCTTAGGTTGGTCGTGGGAGGCCCTTAGCATTGTTGGAAGCATGTTTGAATCATGGAAACTTGGTCTCTTTTGAAAAAAAACACTTTTGATCAATGTTGATTTCATGCATTTTCCAAAAAATAGCCAACTTCAACAAGGCATAAATCCCTCAATTTTTATCATATGAAGGAGTTCTTGTGCTTTTTAGAAACCTCAAGATGTCCTCTACAAGCCACTTTGGAATTTATTTTTCATTTGGAGAAGTTATCTTGATGTTATGGCCTTTGACAAAAAACCACTTTTTGTTGACTTTGAAAATGACCTGTAATGTCTTGGTTCATATTTTCCAAATGGTGAATCTAATGACCATGGGACCAATTGCATTTCAAAGATAATTGAATTTCCTTCAAAATGAGCTTTGGTTAGAATTTTTTGGATGAAGGATGAGAGATTTATGACCAGTCAAAGTTCAGTTGAGTTTTTAGGAGAAAACCCTAATTTTGAAACTCAGGGTTTTGCTGATTTTTGATCTTTCCTTGATGAATTATGATCAACCAATGATCAAATGATGAATCTTTTGACAAAATATGGATGTTGACAAAAAATTTCATTTTTGACTGTCTGTTGACTTTTCGGTCAAACTGGTCGTCTGTTGACTGTTTGTGCTGCTGACTGTGCGTCTGAGCGAATTGAAGTTTGAAAATTTGTATGGTGGTACTTTGAGATATATGGAGGTAGATGAAATCCATTTGAAGTCTCAAAAACTTGTTCTCCTGAAAAAAACAAAAAACCCTAGTTAGGGACTGTTCGTGTAGGAGACAGTTAAGCGTACCTGATTTTTGTGCAGTGTTGAGTCTCTGCTAATCATGTGATATTCAGAAGACTTCTAGAACAAAAATATTGGAATTTTGAAATACAAAATATTGATTTGATTGATGGTACAAAACACGGAGAATTGCACTGTCAGCGGGTTTGACTGTCAATTGACTGTTCAGGCATCAATGTAACAGTTAAAGTAAAAATTCAACAGTCAAAATTAATTTTTTCTTTTTTTTTGTTTTTTTGTTGTGTTAATGGTGAAAATTTATTTACATGAGTTGTTAGAAAAAACACAGACATAATAAATAAATAATATATACTGTATGCGAGCGAAATTACCGATAATAACCCTGAAAAACATTTAATGCACAGAAAATAAATATTTAACTGGCAGAAAACACACAAAATATTATCTTAATAATTAAACAACAGTACGACAAATAGTACGACATTTAATACTGACAGTACAAATATTACATAATATAATGAACAGTACGACGAGTAAACGGTACATTATTTAAAAATAAAAGATATGACAAACTTTAAGAATGACGATTAATAACCCATGCTATAAATAATAACATATAGATGATTGGGAGTGTGAACCACCCAGGTCTGCATTTTTCAGGACTATGCAGACAGAAGAAAGACATGATTACCACCATGACGGTGATGACCATAAGAAAACACGTATCCATCCGCTTCGCCATTTTTGCCGGGGAAGAAGAGAGAATGAATATGATGTAGAAATTTAAGAGATGAGTTAGAATTTGATGTGAGATTTTATGGAAAAAATGAGAGGTATTTATAGAGTGAAAAGAAGGATAGAGACGTTGGGGAATGAAGTAATTCCGTACAAAAAATGAAAATTTGAGTGGTAGTAGAATTTGAAAGAAAGTGTATGGTAGGGTTTGAAAAGATAGATGTGTAGAATAAAGTTAGGATTTGATTTTGAAAGAAAGAGAAAGAAAAAGATTTTGAAAATAATAGAATATAGTACAAAAATTAGTGGGAAACAAAAGTTAATAATAATTTACTTGTTGTCAATACAGTCTGAATCCCCGGACTCTGCGCCTGCAAAAGATTTAATTCTGTACCAACTGCGTCAGTACTATTTATCTGCAAATAAGTCTCAAATAAACAGCGTGTGTGAAATGATAAACAGTAATTGGCGTTTGCGTAAGAATGAATTCAACAGCGAGCCAAAATACCGTATAAGAAAAAATTCTAAAAACCGAGTGTTCAAAAATTAGGATATTTATGAAATAAAATCCAAGATCATATGAAACTCCCAATTTTTAGACAGAAGTCTATTGCCTTATTTCTGAAAAAAGATGCGGGCAAATTTTGGTGTATAACAATATCCAAATAAATGTAAAAGTTTGTGCGTTGGTGTTTTCTTTGGTTTCGAACAAAATTTTTGGGGATAATGTAGATTTTTTATAAAAATATCAAAATTGAATTTTAATGGTACCACATTTTTACAGTCAGGTGGTTTCGACGACATTCTCGTGAAAAAGTTATGAATATGCAACGTTTTAATATATTTCAAGATGTGAACTATTAATACGATATTATGGAAAAAAACCAATTTCTTAAATTGACATCTTTTATGAATGTGAAACTTACTCAAATTTTATAAAATTATAATATTTGTTCAACTTAATCATTTTGAGTAGAAATTTTAAGAAAATGATTTTCACAACAATAAAAGCAGTCGCTTTGGCCGAGTGGTTAAGGCGTGTGCCTGCTAAGTACATGGGGTTTCCCCGCGAGAGTTCGAATCTCTCAGGCGACGGGTATTACTTTTTATTACATATAAAAATTGACGCTAGTGTGCCATCTCAATTTTCTAACCAAACATAAAATCGGAAAAATACTGACTAAATCCTACCATTACAATGGTTTTCTATCTTGAGCCTTGGAGTGGTTGTTTATATCAACTACTCTATCTCAGTAGAACTTAATTAGTCATTACGTTCCATAAAAACCAACCACCCATCTGAAATATACCATATATAAAATTCCCATCCTTTTCAAATCATCTTTTATTTTACCATTTGTTTAAGAACATACTACTCAAATATGGTTTCAAAGAGATGATTCAGAAGAGCTAGTATCACTTACATACCCTTCTGCTTAGATTAATCTAAATTCCAAAAGTCTTGATGATTTCTTTTATGCTTTGGCTACACAAGTCTCATTACACTCAGAATTCTTTGAGAACTATCAATTTAAATCTACTATCTAGAATTTTCATTGAAATCTGATTTTTTTTAGTACGCCAGGTTTAGTTACGGCTAGAGCAAATCCATTAAGTTTTAAAATAACTTTGTCTTGTATCATTCCATAACACACTCCCACATAACACTTAATGTCACTCTTTAATTGAGTTCCTGTAGTTGTGCCAATGACAAAGTTTCTTTGATCATGTGAGTCCATATTTGTGTGCTTGGTGATTGAAATAAGAACAAATGCAACAAAATCCTCTGAAATGGTATCCTCAAACTCCATAGATTTAACTTTACTATTGGAAGTGAAGCAAGCATTTGAGTGATCACTATATATAGAGATTTTACATATACTACTAATGTTATGCATTGTTTACTAATTCTACATGAAATGATTTTACTTTCATCAGTCTAATTATGGACGTGTGAAATTTCTATCCAAGTCACAAAGCTTCTAAGTTTTAAAAGACACTCAACACCGCATTCATGATGAAGTTATTTGGATTTAAACCATCTTTTTGTTTTTATATGATGAGCCACGAGATATCCTAAACTAAAAATTTAAGTGTATAACAACAAAGAAATAAAGGTCGGACAATTCTTATTTTAATGATTTTGGAATGAAAGTTTGGAAGAGTGCCCCAATTGGATGAAATTTTTCAGCTTGTAAAACAAAATACAGGTTGAGAAACACATCTTAATTAGAGTAGAAATTGTTTTCAAATAATCTAATAAAATTATATTCAAATAAAATGTGCAGCGAAGAGTATTTAAAAAATGGAAGGCACTAAAATTCATGTTAAGGAAGAATATAACCAATTTTGAAGGTATTGTTTTTGAAAAAGGGTTATCTAAGTTATGGAAAGGAAGATTTTGCCACCACCTTGACATGTGAAATTACATTTTGAAGGAACAAACCATCATGTTCAGTCTTTTTTCAATCCATAGTAAACTAAAATTGAATAGACATACTAAACAATCCTCTTGTCCTTGAATAAGCTCTTAAGAGAGAAGGCTCAAGTTCAACATTGTTTCTCTCATATTTCAAAAAACAAGTGTTGTGATCCGTGTTACTAAGCAATGCGACAAGATATGAATCTTCAACAATTTAGCATATAGTAGTATGATATCTGTCGCCCTCGGTTTTTTACCATACCTCTCGTGGGAGAGATATACGAACTGACTCTTCTTTTTGCTTTTGTGTTTTTGAAAATCAGAGAGTCGCCACCGACTTTTATTTTATCCATTTTAGGAAAGGTTTATAAAAGAAACAGAAAAAGACCTTTAAGAGATTTTGGGTAAGGGGGTAGGTTATACAAAGGGAAGGTGTTAGCACCCTTTGTATCCATGGTTATCCATGGGCTCTTAATTGCTTAGCTCACTTGTTTTGATTCATTTTTCTCTTGCCTTGAAATGCTTGTATGTGGTTTCAAAAATACCTATGTAATTTGACTTTTTAATGATCCTTGTGCGGATGTATACAAAGTGTTTTATCTTTCGAAAGATGTTTTTAAAAAAAAAAACGTTAACTTCGTAATGATCCTTGTTTGGATATATACCAAGTATTGTCTTTTTTGAAAGTTTTATTTTGAAAAACAACGGTATATGAGACATTTGTTTGTTTGATTTGAGCAAGCAATTAGGAGATCTACCCTATGTTTATAAGGTCCCTTCCTATTTCTTTTAGAAAATTCTCCTTTACCGGATGTAAACAAAAGTTTGAATTTGTATTTGAAACAGTAGAATTTGATTTTGAAAAGAGTAACAGAGGGATTACCCTAAGAGGTGCAAGTGTGATTGTGTTTTGATTCAGATATTTTATCTTTGAAGTTAGTGACCTAACGCTTCAGTTTTTATTTTTGACATACACGCAGTTTTTATATGTACTGAAATTTAAAATGCGGGAATGTAAAATGCGGAAAGTAAATCTACGCTATTACATCGATTGTGCGGGAAATGTAAACTACGCTATTTACATGAATTTGACAACCTATACACTTTATCTAAGAATTTAAATTGCAATAAGATAAAAGAAATATTTTTGGATTTTTTGTATGATTGATTTTAATTAGAATTAATGCATGATTAATTTAATTAAAATGAGAAAAAGGTGGAAATAAAATTTAAACCTAAAAATTAAGTCTAAAATATATTCAAAATGCTTATTAATTAATTTTAAAATAAAACTAATTTTTTTGGAATTTTTGAAATTGTTTTGAAAACTATTAAGTTAAATAATCATATAATTATGCAAATAATTACACAAATAATAAAAACTTAAAGTGAAAAATATTCTAAATATGTACAAAATTAGTCTATAATATATAAACTAAATTTAATAAAAAAAAGAACAATTTTTCTGATTTTTTGATTGGTTGAAATAATTAAAAAGCCAATATATAAATATATACTAATTAATTAAACAAAATATTCTAATTATTAAGAAAAAGAAAATATTTTTATGTCAAAAAATAATAGATTATTTTATAAGCCTAAAAATATTTTTATTATATTTTTTTTGATTTTTAGAACTATTTTTAATTAATTTTGCAAAGAAAATAAAATAAAATAGAAAATATAAAACAAATGATTATGTGTGGTTGGCTTAAGAGTCTATATCATGGACTAGCGTGTCTTAGTGCGTTGGATGAGCAGCTGGCATGATCTGATGGTTCAGATTTTGAGGAACATGATGTGTACAGAACCTGCAAAGCACTGAATCCAAAGTTATTTTAAAAAAACACGCGCGCGCCCTCCAACCAATGGGAAGGAGCCACGCATCATCTTCTTCATCAGAACCACTCTTTTACACCGTTCATTTGCAGGTGGTGTAAAAAGCTCCAACCTATTACAGCTGCAAAAATAGCGAATACGAGCAAAACACAATATAAATTTGGCGCGATGCCATGGTTTAACTCGTCTGGTCCATACGAATTCAATGGGACCTATTTGAACCTGTAATTTTGCCTAATTTGAAAAGCCCTAATTTTGAGATGAAGAACCCTAAAATGGTGGTTTCGTGTACACGCATCCAAATCTCAATTAAACTTCCCGAAATGATCAGAACCTCATACTACACTCAAATATATGTCTACATCTTGTTAAACATGCATGTATGATGAGATTTTTGTAAGTTTTAGTTCGAGCAAACCGTGAGGTGTAATGCTCGATTCTTTGAGTTTCAAAGCTTGAAACTGATTTGAATAGATACAGTGATGCTTGGGGATTGTATTTGAGTGTTTAGTTTGGATTAAAAATGACTTGAACTAAAAAGTCGAATTTCAAGTTTCTTTGAAAATTTCAATTAGATTCAAGAGTGATACAAGCAAGATTTTGGTTCTGATTTCGTGGCCTCTCTCATTGATGAAGTGTTCTACTTCATTTATAGGCAGAGAAGCACTTAAAAACTAAGCTAAGAAGCAATAAGTGCTTTTGTTGAATTTTGACTTTTTTAATAATATGTAGCTTTGAATTCAAGCAACCATGGCTCAATTTTCTTCAATCTTTTGCTGTACCATCTCTTTGGGGCAGAACTTTGAATGTTTCTTGATGACTCATGCTTAAGATCCAAGCTACATAACATTATCCTTCCATTTCTTTTTCCATTTAATCTTAAATGTAATAAAATTAAACCAAAAAAAGAAATAAAATGTTATGGGCCTTAGGTTGGTCGTGGGAGGCCCTTAGCATTGTTGGAAGCATGTTTGAATCATGGAAACTTGGTCTCTTTTGGAAAAAAAACACTTTTGATCAATATTGATTTCATGCATTTTCCAAAAAATAGCCAACTTCAACAAGGCATAAATCCCTCAATTTTTATCATATGAAAGAGTTCTTGTGCTTTTTAGAAACCTCAAGATGTCCTCTACAAGCCACTTTGGAATTTATTTTTCATTTGGAGAAGTTATCTTGATGTTATGGCCTTTGACAAAAAAACACTTTTTGTTGACTTTGAAAATGACCTGTAATGTCTTGGTTCATATTTTCCAAATGGTGAATCTAATGACCATGGGACCAATTGCATTTGAAAGATTATTGAATTTACTTCAAAATGAGCTTTGGTTAGAATTTTTTGGATGAAGGATGAGAGAGTTATTACCAGTCAAACTTCAGTTGACTTTTTAGGAGAAAACCCTAATTTTGAAACTCAGGGTTTTACTGATTTTTGATCTTTCCTTGATGAATTATGATCAACCAATGATCAAATGATGAATCTTTTGACAAAATATGGATGTTGACAAAAAATTTCATTTTTGACTGTCTGTTGACTTTTCGGTCAAACTGGTCGTCTGTTGACTGTTTGTGCTGCTGACTGTGCGTCTGAGCGAATTGAAGTTTGAAAATTTGTATGGTGGTACTTTGAGATATATGGAGGTAGATGAAATCCATTTGAAGTCTCAAAAACTTGTTCTCCTGAAAAAAACAAAAAACCCTAGTTAGGGACTGTTCGTGTAGGAGACAGTTAAGCGTACCTGATTTTTGTGCAGTGTTGAGTCTCTGCTAATCATGTGATATTCAGAAGACTTCTAGAAAAAAAATATTGGAATTTTGAAATACAAAATATTGATTTGATTGATGGTACAAAACACGGAGAATTGCACTGTCAGCGGGTTTGACTGTCAACTGACTGTTCAGGCATTAATGTAACAGTTAAAGTAAAAATTCAACAGTCAAAATTAATTTTTTCTTTTTTTTGTTTTTTTGTTGTGTTAATGGTGAAAATTTATTTACATGAGTTGTTAGAAAAAACACAGACATAATAAGTAAATAATATATACTGTATGCGAGCGAAATTACCGATAATAACCCTGAAAAACATTTAATGCACAGAAAATAAATATTTAACTGGCAGAAAACACACAAAATATTATCTTAATAATTAAAAAACAGTACGACAGATAGTACGACATTTAATACTGACAGTACAAATATTACATAATATAATGAACAGTACGACGAGTAAACGGTACATTATTTAAAAATAAAAGATATTACAAACTTTAAGAATGACGATTAATAACCCATGCTATAAATAATAACATATAGATGATTGGGAGTGTGAACCACCCAGGTCCGCATTTTTCAGGACTATGCAGACAGAAGAAGGACATGATTACCATCACGACGGTGATGACCATAAGAAAACACGTATCCATCCGCTTCGCCATTTTTGCCGGGGAAGAAGAGAGAATGAATATGATGTAGAAATTTAAGAGATGAGTTAGAATTTGATGTGAGATTTTATGGAAAAAATGAGAGGTATTTATAGAGTGAAAAGAAGGATAGAGACGTTGGGGAATGAAGTGATTTCGTACAAAAAAAGAAAATTTGAGTGGTAGTAGGATTTGAAAGAAAGTGTATGGTAGGGTTTGAAAAGATAGATGTGTAGAATAAAGTTAGGATTTGATTTTGAAAGAAATAGAAAGAAATAGATTTTGAAAATAATAGAATATAGTACAAAAATTAGTGGGAAACAAAAATTAATAATAATTTACTTGTTGTCAGTACAGTCTGAATCCCCGGACTCTGCACCTGCAAAAGATTTAATTCTGTACCAACTGCGTCAGTACTATTTATCTGCAAATAAGTCTCAAATAAACAGCGTGTGTGAAATGATAAACAGTAATTGGCGTTTGCGTAAGAATGAATTCAACAGCGAGCCAAAATACCGTATAAGAAAAAATTCTAAAAACCGAGTGTTCAAAAATTAGGATATTTATGAAATAAAATCCAAGATCATATGAAACTCCCAATTTTTAGACAGAAGTCTATTGCCTTCTTTCTGAAAAAAGATGCGGGCAAATTTTGGGGTATAACAATATCCAAATAAATGTAAAAGTTTGTGCGTTGGTGTTTTCTTTGGTTTCGAACAAAATTTTTGGGGATAATGTAGATTTTTTATAAAAATATCAAAATTGAATTTTAGTGGTACCACATTTTTACAGTCAGGTGGTTTCGACGACATTCTCGTGAAAAAGTTATGAATATGCAACGTTTTAATATATTTCAAGATGTGAACTATTAATACGATATTATGGAAAAAAAACCAATTTCTTAAATTGACATCTTTTATGAATGTGAGACTTACTCAAATTTTATAAAATTATAATATTTGTTCAACTTAATCATTTTGAGTAGAAATTTTAAGAAAATGATTTTCACAACAATACAAGCAGTCGCTTTGGCCGAGTGGTTAAGGCGTGTGCCTGCTAAGTACATGGGGTTTCCCCGCGAGAGTTCGAATCTCTCAGGCGACGGGTATTACATTTTATTACATATAAAAATTGACGCTAGTGTGCCATCTCAATTTTCTAACCAAACATAAAATCGGAAAAATACTGACTAAATCCTATCATTACAATGGTTTTCTATCTTGAGCCTTGGAGTGGTTGTTTATAACAACTACTCTATCTCAGTAGAACTTAATTAGTCATTACGTTCCATAAAAACCAACCACCCATCTGAAATATACCATATATAAAATTCCCATCCTTTTCAAATCATCCTTTATTTTACCATTTGTTTAAGACATACTACTCAAATATGGTTTCAAAGAGATGATTCAGAAGAGCTAGTATCACTTACATACCCTTCTGCTTAGATTAATCTAAATTCCAAAAGTCTTGATGATTTCTTTTGTGCTTTGGCTACACAAGTCTCATTACACTCAGAATTCTTTGAGAACTATCAATTTAAATCTACTATCTAGAATTTTCATTGAAATCTGATTTTTTTTAGAACGCCAGGTTTAGTTACGGCTAGAGCAAATCCATTAAGTTTTAAAATAACTTTGTCTTGTATCATTCCATAACACACTCCCACATAACACTTAATGTCACTCTTTGATTGAGTTCCTGTAGTTGTGCCAATGACAAAGTTTCTTTGATCATGTGAGTCCATATTTGTGTGCTTGGTGATTGAAATAAGAACAAATGCAACAAAATCCTCTGAAATGGTATCCTCAAACTCCATAGATTTAACTTTACTATTGGAAGTGAAGCAAGCATTTGAGTGATCACTATATCTAGAGATTTTACATATACTACTAATGTTATGCATTGTTTACTAATTCTACATGAAATGATTTTACTTTCATCAATGTAATTATGGACGTGTGAAATTTCTAACCAATTCACAAAGCTTCTAAGTTTTAAAAGACACTCAACACCGCATTCATGATGAAGTTATTTGGATTTAAACCATCTTTTTTTTTATCTGATGAGCCACGAGATATCCTAAACTAAAAATTTAAGTGCATAACAACAAAGAAATAAATGTCGGGCAATTCTTATTTTAATGATTTTGGAATGAAAGTTTGGAAGAGTGCCCTAATTGGATGAAAATTTTCAGCTTGTAAAACAAAATACATGTTGAGAAACACATCTTAATTAGACTAGAAATTGTTTTCAAATATTCTAATACAACTATATTCAAATAAAATATGCAGGGAAGAGTATTTAAAAAATGGAAGGCACTAAAATTCATGTTAAGGAAGAATATACCCAATTTTGAAGGTATTGTTTTTGAAAAAGGGTTATCTAAGTTAGGGAAAGGAAGTTTTTGCCACCACCTTGACATGTGAAATTACATTTTGAAGGAACAAACCATCACGTTCAGTCTTTCTTCAATCCATAGTAAACTAAAACTGAATAGACATACTAAACAATCCTCTTGTCCTTGAATAAGCTCTTAAGAGAGAAGGCTCAAGTTCAACATTGTTTCTCTCATATTTCAAAAAACAAGTGTTGTGATCCGTGTTACTAAGAAATGCAACAAGATATGAATCTTCAACAGTTTAGCATATAGTAGTACGATATCCAAATAAATGTAAAAGTTTGTGCGTTGGTGTTTTCTTTGGTTTCGAACAAATTTTTTGAGGATAATGTAGATTTTTATAAAAATATCAAAATTGAATTTTAATGGTACCACATTTTTACAGTCAGGTGGTTTCGACGACATTCTCGTGAAGAAGTTATGAATATGCAACGTTTTAATATATTTCAAGATGTGAACTATTAATACGATATTATGGAAAAAAAAACCAATTTCTTAAATTGACATCTTTTATGAATGTGAAACTTACTCAAGTATTATAAAATTATAATATTTGTTCAACTTAATCATTTTGAGTAGAAATTTTAAGAAAATGATTTTCACAACAATACAAGCAGTCGCTTTGGCCGAGTGGTGAAGGCGTGTGCCTGCTAAGTACATGGGGTTTCCCCGCGAGAGTTCGAATCTCTCAGGCGACGGGTATTACTTTTTATTACATATAAAAATTGACGCTAGTGTGCCATCTCAATTTTCTAACCAAACATAAAATCGGAAAAATACTGACTAAATCCTATCATTACAATGATTTTCTATCTTGAGCCTTGGAGTGGTTGTTTATATCAACTACTCTATCTCAGTAGAACTTAATTAGTCATTACGTTCCATAAAAAGCAATCACCCATCTGAAATATACCATATATAAAATTCCCATCCTTTTCAAATCATCCTTTATTTTACCATTTGTTTAAGAACATACTACTCAAATATGGTTTCAAAGAGATGATTCAGAAGAGCTAGTATCACTTACATACCCTTCTGCTTAGATTAATCTAAATTCCAAAAGTCTTGATGATTTCTTTTGTGCTTTGGCTACACAAGTCTCATTACATTCAGAATTCTTTGAGAACTATCAATTTAAATCTACTATCTAGAATTTTCATTGAAATCTGATTTTTTTTAGTACGTCGGGTTTAGTTATGGCTAGAGAAAATCCATTAAGTTTTAAAATAACTTTGTCTTGTATCATTCCATAACACACTCCCACATAACACTTAATGTCACTCTTTGATTGAGTTCCTGTAGTTGTGCCAATGACAAAGTTTCTTTGATCATGTGAGTCCATATTTGTGTGCTTGGTGATTGAAATAAGAACAAATGCAACAAAATCCTCTGAAATGGTATCCTCAAACTCCATAGATTTAACTTTACTATTGGAAGTGAAGCAAGCATTTGAGTGATCACTATATCTAGAGATTTTACATATACTACTAATGTTATGCATTGTTTACTAATTGTACATGAAATGATTTTACTTTCATCAGTCTAATTATGGACGTGTGAAATTTCTATCCAAATCACAAAGCTTCTAAGTTTTAAAAGACACTCAACACCGCATTCATGATGAAGTTATTTGGATTTAAACCATCTTTTTGTTTTTATATGATGAGCCACAAGATATCCTAAACTAAAAATTCAAGTGTATAACAACAAAGAAATAAAGGTCGGACAATTCTTATTTTAATGATTTTGGAATGAAAGTTTGGAAGAGTGCCCCAATTGGATGAAATTTTTCAGCTTGTAAAACAAAATACAGGTTGAGAAAAACATCTTAATTAGAGTAGAAATTGTTTTCAAATAATCTAATACAATTATATTCAAATAAAATGTGCAGCGAAGAGTATTTAAAAAATGGAAGGCACTAAAATTCATGTTAAGGAAGAATATAACCAATTTTGAAGGTATTGTTTTTGAAAAAGGGTTATCTAAGTTATGGAAAGGAAGATTTTGCCACCACCTTGACATGTGAAATTACATTTTGAAGGAACAAACCATCATGTTCAGTCTTTTTTCAATCCATAGTAAACTAAAATTGAATAGACATACTAAACAATCCTCTTGTCCTTGAATAAGCTCTTAAGAGAGAAGGCTCAAGTTCAACATTGTTTCTCTCATATTTCAAAAAATAAGTGTTGTGATCCGTGTTACTAAGCAATGCGACAAGATATGAATCTTCAACAGTTTAGCATATAGTAGTATGATATCTGTCGCCCTCGGTTTTTTACCATACCTCTCGTGGGAGAGATATACGAACTGACTCTTCTTTTTGCTTTTGTGTTTTTGAAAATCAGAGAGTCGCCACCGACTTTTATTTTATCCAATTAAGGAAAGGTTTATAAAAGAAACAGAAAAAGACCTTTAAGAGATTTTGGGTAAGGGGGTAGGTTATACAAAGGGAAGGTGTTAGCACCCTTTGTATCCATGGTTATCCATGGGCTCTTAATTGCTTAGCTCACTTGTTTTGATTCATTTTTCTCTTGCCTTGAAATGCTTGTATGTGGTTTCAAAAATACCTTTGTAATTTGACTTTGTAATGATCCTTGTGCGGATGTATACAAAGTGTTTTATCTTTCGAAAGATGTATTTAAAAAAAAAAACGTTAACTTCGTAATGATCCTTGTTTGGATATATACCAAGTATTGTCTTTTTTGAAAGTTTTATTTTGAAAAACAACGGTATATGAGACATTTGTTTGTTTGATTTGAGCAAGCAATTAGGAGATCTACCCTATGTTTATAAGGTCCCTTCCTATTTCTTTTAGAAAATTCTCCTTTACCGGATGTAAACAAAAGTTTGAATTTGTATTTGAAACAGTAGAATTTGATTTTGAAAAGAGTAACAGAGGGATTACCCTAAGAGGTGCAAGTGTGATTGTGTTTTGATTCAGATATTTTATCTTTGAAGTTAGTGACCTAACGCTTCAGTTTTTATTTTTGACATACACGCAGTTTTTATATGTACTGAAATTTAAAATGCGGGAATGTAAAATGCGGAAAGTAAATCTACGCTATTACATCGATTGTGCGGGAAATGTAAACTACGCTATTTACATGAATTTGACAACCTATACACTTTATCTAAGAATTTAAATTGCAATAAGATAAAAGAAATATTTTTGGATTTTTTGTATGATTGATTTTAATTAGAATTAATGCATGATTAATTTAATTAAAATGAGAAAGAGGTGGAAATAAAATTTAAACCTAAAAATTAAGTCTAAAATATATTCAAAATGCTTATTAATTAATTTTTAAATAAAACTAATTTTTTTGGAATTTTTGAAATTGTTTTGAAAACTATTAAGTTAAATAATCATATAATTATGCAAATAATTACACAAATAATAAAAACTTAAAGAGAAAAATATTCTAAATATGTACAAAATTAGTCTATAATATATAAACTAAATTTAATAAAAAAAAGAACAATTTTTCTGATTTTTTGATTGGTTGAAATAATTAAAAAGCCAATATATAAATATATACTAATTAATTAAACAAAATATTCTAATTATTAAGAAAAAGAAAATATTTTTATGTCAAAAAAAATAGATTATTTTATAAGCCTAAAAATATTTTTATTATATTTTTTTGATTTTTAGAACTATTTTTAATTAATTTTGCAAAGAAAATAAAATAAAATAGAAAATATAAAACAAATGATTATGTGTGGTTGGCTTAAGAGTCTATATCATGGACTAGCGTGTGTTGGTGCGTTGGATGAGCAGCTGGCATGATCTGATGGTTCAGATTTTGAGGAACATGATGTGTACAGAACCTGCAAAGCACTGAATCCAAAGTTATTTTAAAAAAACACGCGCGCGCCCTCCAACCAATGGGAAGGAGCCACGCATCATCTTCTTCATCAGAACCACTCTTTTACACCGTTCATTTGCAGGTGGTGTAAAAAGCTCCAACCTATTACACCTGCAAAAATAGCGAATACGAGCAAAACATAATATAAATTTGGCGCGATGCCATGGTTTAACTCGTCTGGTCCATACGAATTCAATGGGACCTATTTGAACCTGTAATTTTGCCTAATTTGAAAAGCCCTAATTTTGAGATGAAGAACCCTAAAATGGTGGTTTCGTGTACACGCATCCAAATCTCAATTAAACTTCCAAAAATGATCAGAACCTCACACTACACTCAAATATATGTCTACATCTTGTTAAACATGCATGTATGATGAGATTTTTGTAAGTTTTAGTTCGAGCAAACCGTGAGGTGTAATGCTCGATTCTTTGAGTTTCAAAGCTTAAAACTGATTTGAATAGATACAGTGATGCTTGGGGATTGTATTTGAGTGTTTAGTTTGGATTAAAAATGACTTGAACTAAAAAGTCGAATTTCAAGTTTCTTTGAAAATTTCAATTAGATTCAAGAGTGATACAAGCAAGATTTTGGTTCTGATTTCGTGGCCTCTCTCATTGATGAAGTGTTCTACTTCATTTATAGGCAGAGAAGCACTTAAAAACTAAGCTAAGAAGCAATAAGTGCTTTTGTTGAATTTTGACTTTTTTAATAATATGTAGCTTTGAATTCAAGCAACCATGGCTCAATTTTCTTCAATCTTTTGCTGTACCATCTCTTTGGGGCAGAACTTTGAATGTTTCTTGATGACTCATGCTTAAGATCCAAGCTACATAACATTATCCTTCCATTTCTTTTTCAATTTAATCTTAAATGTAATAAAATTAAACCAAAAAAAGAAATAAAATGTTATGGGCCTTAGGTTGGTCGTGGGAGGCCCTTAGCATTGTTGGAAGCATGTTTGAATCATGGAAACTTGGTCTCTTTTGGAAAAAAAAACACTTTTGATCAATATTGATTTCATGCATTTTCCAAAAAATAGCCAACTTCAACAAGGCATAAATCCCTCAATTTTTATCATATGAAGGAGTTCTTGTGCTTTTTAGAAACCTCAAGATGTCCTCTACAAGCCACTTTGGAATTTATTTTTCATTTGGAGAAGTTATCTTGATGTTATGGCCTTTGACAAAAAAACACTTTTTGTTGACTTTGAAAATGACCTGTAATGTCTTGGTTCATATTTTCCAAATGGTGAATCTAATGACCATGGGACCAATTGCATTTGAAAGATAATTGAATTTACTTCAAAATGAGCTTTGGTTAGAATTTTTTGGATGAAGGATGAGAGAGTTATGACCAGTCAAAGTTCAGTTGACTTTTTAGGAGAAAACCCTAATTTTGAAACTCAGGGTTTTACTGATTTTTGATCTTTCCTTGATGAATTATGATCAACAAATGATCAAATGATGAATCTTTTGACAAAATATGGATGTTGACAAAAAATTTCATTTTTGACTGTCTGTTGACTTTTCGGTCAAACTGGTCGTCTGTTGACTGTTTGTGCTGCTGACTGTGCGTCTGAGCGAATTGAAGTTTGAAAATTTGTATGGTGGTACTTTGAGATATATGGAGGTAGATGAAATCCATTTGAAGTCTCAAAAACTTGTTCTCCTGAAAAAAACAAAAAACCCTAGTTAGGGACTGTTCGTGTAGGAGACAGTTAAACGTACGTGATTTTTGTGCAGTGTTGAGTCTCTGCTAATCATGTGATATTCAGAAGACTTCTAGAACAAAAATATTGGAATTTTGAAATACAAAATATTGATTTGATTGATGGTACAAAACACGGAGAATTGCACTGTCAGCGGGTTTGACTGTCAACTGACTGTTCAGGCATTAATGTAACAGTTAAAGTAAAAATTCAACAGTCAAAATTAATTTTTTCTTTTTTTTGTTTTTTTGTTGTGTTAATGGTGAAAATTTATTTACATGAGTTGTTAGAAAAAACACAGACATAATAAGTAAATAATATATACTGTATGCGAGCGAAATTACCGATAATAACCCTGAAAAACATTTAATGCACAGAAAATAAATATTTAACTGGCAGAAAACACACAAAATATTATCTTAATAATTAAACAACAGTACGACAGATAGTACGACATTTAATACTGACAGTACAAATATTACATAATATAATGAACAGTACGACGAGTAAACGGTACATTATTTAAAAATAAAAGATATGACAAACTTTAAGAATGACGATTAATAACCCATGCTATAAATAATAACATATAGATGATTGGGAGTGTGAACCACCCAGGTCCGCATTTTTCAGGACTATGCAGACAGAAGAAGGACATGATTACCACCACGACGGTGATGACCATAAGAAAACACGTATCCATCCGCTTCGCCATTTTTGCCGGGGAAGAAGAGAGAATGAATATGATGTAGAAATTTAAGAGATGAGTTAGAATTTGATGTGAGATTTTATGGAAAAAATGAGAGGTATTTATAGAGTGAAAAGAAGGATAGAGACGTTGGGGAATGAAGTGATTCCGTACAAAAAAAGAAAATTTGAGTGGTAGTAGGATTTGAAAGAAAGTGTATGGTAGGGTTTGAAAAGATAGATGTGTAGAATAAAGTTAGGATTTGATTTTGAAAGAAAGAGAAAGAAAAAGATTTTGAAAACAATAGAATATAGTACAAAAATTAGTGGGAAACAAAAGTTAAGAATAATTTACTTGTTGTCAGTACAGTCTGAATCCCCGGACTCTGCGCCTGCAAAAGATTTAATTCTGTACCAACTGCGTCAATACTATTTATCTGCAAATAAGTCTCAAATAAACAGCGTGTGTGAAATGATAAACAGTAATTGGCGTTTGCGTAAGAATGAATTCAACAGCGAGCCAAAATACCGTATAAGAAAAAATTCTAAAAACCGAGTGTTCAAAAATTAGGATATTTATGAAATAAAATCCAAGATCATATGAAACTCCCAATTTTTAGACAGAAGTCTATTGCCTTCTTTCTGAAAAGAGATGCGGGCAAATTTTGGGGTATAACAATATCCAAATAAATGTAAAAGTTTGTGCGTTGGTGTTTTCTTTGGTTTCGAACAAAATTTTTGGGGATAATGTAGATTTTTTATAAAAATATCAAAATTGAATTTTAGTGGTACCACATTTTTACAGTCAGGTGGTTTCGACGACATTCTCGTGAAAAAGTTATGAATATGCAACGTTTTAATATATTTCAAGATGTGAACTATTAATACGATATTATGGAAAAAAAACCAATTTCTTAAATTGACATCTTTTATGAATGTGAAACTTACTCAAATTTTATAAAATTATAATATTTGTTCAACTAAATCATTTTGAGTAGAAATTTTAAGAAAATGATTTTCACAACAATACAAGCAGTCGCTTTGGCCGAGTGGTTAAGGCGTGTGCCTGCTAAGTACATGGGGTTTCCCCGCGAGAGTTTGAATCTCTCAGGCGACGGGTATTACTTTTTATTACATATAAAAATTGACGCTAGTGTGCCATCTCAATTTTCTAACCAAACATAAAATCGGAAAAATACTGACTAAATCCTATCATTACAATGGTTTTCTATCTTGAGCCTTGGAGTGGTTGTTTATATCAACTACTCTATCTCAGTAGAACTTAATTAGTCATTACGTTCCATAAAAACCAACCACCCATCTGAAATATACCATATATAAAATTCCCATCCTTTTCAAATCATCCTTTATTTTACCATTTGTTTAAGAACATACTACTCAAATATGGTTTCAAAGAGATGATTCAGAAGAGCTAGTATCACTTACATACCCTTCTGCTTAGATTAATCTAAATTCCAAAAGTCTTGATGATTTCTTTTGTGCTTTGGCTACACAAGTCTCATTACACTCAGAATTCTTTGAGAACTATCAATTTAAATCTACTATCTAGAATTTTCATTGAAATCTGATTTTTTTTTAGTACGCCAGGTTTAGTTACGGCTAGAGCAAATCCATTAAGTTTTAAAATAACTTTGTCTTGTATCATTCCATAACACACTCCCACATAACACTTAATGTCACTCTTTGATTGAGTTCCTGTAGTTGTGCCAATGACAAAGTTTCTTTGATCATGTGAGTCCATATTTGTGTGCTTGGTGATTGAAATAAGAACAAATGCAACAAAATCCTCTGAAATGGTATCCTCAAACTCCATAGATTTAACTTTACTATTGGAAGTGAAGCAAGCATTTGAGTGATCACTATATCTAGAGATTTTACATATACTACTAATGTTATGCATTGTTTACTAATTCTACATGAAATGATTTTACTTTCATCAGTCTAATTATGGACGTGTGAAATTTCTATCCAAGTCACAAAGCTTCTAAGTTTTAAAAGACACTCAACACCGCATTCATGATGAAGTTATTTGGATTTAAACCATCTTTTTGTTTTTATATGATGAGCCACGAGATATCCTAAACTAAAAATTTAAGTGTATAACAACAAAGTTTGGAAGAGTGCCCCAATTGGATGAAATTTTTCAGCTTGTAAAACAAAATACATGTTGAGAAACACATCTTAATTAGAGTAGAAATTGTTTTCAAATAATCTAATACAATTCTATTCAAATAAAATGTGCAGGGAAGAGTATTTAAAAAATGGAAGGCACTAAAATTCATGTTAAGGAAGAATATAACCAATTTTGAAGGTATTGTTTTTGAAAAAGCGTTATCTAAGTTATGGAAAGGAAGTTTTTGCCACCACCTTGACATGTGAAATTACATTTTGAAGGAACAAACCATCATGTTCAGTCTTTCTTCAATCCATAGTAAACTAAAACTGAATGGACATACTAAACAATCCTCTTGTCCTTGAATAAGCTCTTTAGAGAGAAGGCTCAAATTCAACATTGTGTATCTCATATTTCAAAAAACAAGTGTTGTGATCCGTGTTACTATGCAATGAATCAAGATATGAATCTTTAACTGTTTAGCATATAGTAGTCCGATATCCAAATAAATATAAAAGTTTGTGTGTTTGGTGTTTTCTTTTGTTTCGAACAAAAATTTTGTGGATAATGTAGACTTTCATAAAAATATCAAAATTGAATTTTAGTGGTACCACATTTTTACAGTCAGGTGGTTTCAACGACATTCTTGTGAAGAAGTGATGAATATGCCACGTTTTAATATATTTCAAGATGTGAACTATTAATACGATATTATGGAAAAAAACCAATTTCTTAAATTGACATCTTTTATGAATGTGAAACTTACTCAAATTTTATAAAATTATAATATTTGTTCAACTTAATCATTTTGAGTAGAAATTTTAAGAAAATGATTTTCACAACAATACAAGTAGTCGCTTTGGCCGAGTGGTTAAGGCGTGTGCCTGCTAAGTACATGGGGTTTCCCCGCGAGAGTTCGAATCTCTCAGGAAACGGGTATTACTTTTTATTACATATAAAAATTGACGCTCACTACAACACGGAAGGCCTACGAAAGCGCTTATTTTGGGCTTTAAAAGCGCTTTAAAGCGCTGTGAAAGCCAGCGCTGGCGTAGGCTACGAAAGCGCTTCTAAAAGCGCTCTGGTAGACCCCCCTATAAGAGCGCTTTTCTGGAAAAAGCGCTCTGGTATCCCCCCCTATTAGAGCGCTTTTTCTGGAGAAAGCGCTCTGATAGCCCCACCTATAAGAGCGCTTTTTCAAAAGCGCTTTCGTAGGTTGCGTTTTTTATTTTATTTTTTATGCTTTTTTTTTTATAAACCTATTATTTTTATAATTTCTAAACCTGCATTTATGGCAGCATTCTTTCATGAACCTGTAATTTACCATTGTTATCCCATAAACCTATAATTTACAATCGTAATCCCATTATTTCAGTAATCTCATTATTCAACAAAGAAGCGATTTCGATTATATACTAAACATGCATTATAATTATACCATTGTAATTAATCCAAAATATATATACACCGATTCACATATTTCTAACATGAAAACAACTAAACCAATTCACATGACATTATAACAATAAGAAAATCATCCCTAAACAACTAAATCAACTAAATCGGTCCTAGTCCTGCAAAGTCTGAACATCTTCAAATGACTGAAAATCTTCACAATCTGCAAAATAAAAATAATATAATCAAAATAACATTATTATTATATAAAGGCTCTAAAATAAGAAGGTAAAGAGTAGAACGGGTATATATATATATATATATATATATATATATATATATATATATATGTCGTGTAAAAAGAATAATCAAATTAAATATATCAATAAATACAAATTAATTTATTAATATTTAGGACTTTATATATCTAACTTGAATACATGGAATGGAATATCATTTATTGTAAATTAGTTCAACAAATTTTGTACATAAAGTTTACCTTAAATTTAACACAGCCACGTCATATAGCCCAGAGGGATAAAGCAATATAGATCACTAACAATAATCCTGTCACAGACACCCTCAAGAACAACATTAGCTACATGTTATTGATAGGAACACTATTAGAAACTCAACCAACAGCATGTCAAACAATTACAGAATTTGAGAAGTTGTTACCAAATTGATCAAAAGAGCCCAGTATCCTTGTGAGCTTTCTACTATCTCTTAGCAATATAAGAAGTTTCTCTGCAACAACAATTAATGTAAAGTTCACAACCAATTGACAGGAAAAATTAGACACAAATAAAAGTTGAATATTAATTTCTATGACAAATAATACATGACAACTAGTTACTACTACTTACCCTTCAGCGTTTTCCTTCATCTTTGAGCTATGCTATATCTACACTTATTTTCCTACACTTGTATATTACACCGTATATTTTAACACAGATAGATACTTGTGCACAGAAATTAAGATAGAATAAATTAATAAAAAATGAATTGTATACCTTGTATGTAGAAAATTACGGTGTTGGTGTAAGCTAGGGGTGTATGTTTACTCAATCAATAAATGTTGCAATAATGAGAAGGGGTTGTTGGACTAGAAATTTGAAGGTTTTGTTGGACTTAACCTGCATACTAGAAATTTGAAGTTGTATTGTGTCACAGAATATGAATCAAATAACTGTACCCCGAAGGATCCTGCCACAGAAGACTTCGGGGTACAATACTTGATTCATATTCTGTGGAACATAATCGGCAGGGGCACATTGTGTTCTATCCTTTACCAGTCCATCCACTGTTTGAAGCTCAACCTACAATAGAAAAACGTGATTATTACTAACTACATATAGAAAATCTTGAATCATGTTAATTTCCAGATACATTATATTGAAAAAAAAATTAGAATGTGAAAGCTAAAAGAGTTCAAAAGTTCCCTAGAAATGAATGTTCTCAACACGTTCCACATTGGAACTCGTAATAGTGGCTAATAAAACAAAAAGTCCTATGCTTTATGTCCAGAAAAGATCATGTAAAAAGCGATCAATCCTGGAGGCCCTTTAAAATGAAACAAATATATAAACCTTGGTACGAGCCCCACAAAATGACACAATTAATGGTTGAAATGAAACATCAGGATCTGTTTACTTAGAGGAAAAAGTGATTTGTTTTTATTTCACGTTTTCATTTTTAATTATAAAACGGATGCTAATTTCCAACGATTTGTACAAGAAACACTTGATAAACTTCTTTTTTGTTTTCAAAATTTCCTGTACAAATTTTGTGATACTATTGTTTGATGAAATGCCAAAATTTTGTGATACTCATGGTGCAAGTTTAGCCGTACTATGTTACTATTGTTTGATGAAATGCCAAAATTTTGTGATAAACAGTGGCAAGTCTATTTTGTATTCAGTAACTTCAGAATTTTATCAACACTACAGCCAAAAAACCATGGATTTTTGAATCATGAAAAGCGGAAGTAAATCAACTTAGAATTTAAAAATACCTACTAAGGATTGTGGCATTTCATCAATTATCAACTCAAATCATTTCTTTCAGGCATTTCATCAAACAAGTTGCAGGCAGAAGTTCAATCTTAGATACCAAATAAAATTTTCACTGAAAATTAAACCTAAAACTCACCGGCGGTGGATAAAACGAGTGACGGAGGAGAAGCCGACGGAGGGACGCCGACGGTGGTTGCCGATGGTGGTGGACGGAAGGGTTTCACGTGCAGTGAGGGTTTGTGGATGAAGAACAGTGGTGGACGGAAGGGTTCTGCAGAAAACGAAAGAGAGAAATGAGAAACAGTAACGCGTGTTTTGGTTTTTAAGTTTAGTAATAAAGGCTACTAAAGCGCTTCTGAAAAGCGCTCTCATAGCCTGGTCTATACCAGCGCTTTTGACTAAAAAGCGCTCTCATTAAACCCCCCTACAGCAGCGCTTTGAAAAGCGCTCTCATACCCCCCCCTTACCAAAGCGCTTTTGAAAAGCGCTGTCATACCCCCCCCCCCCCTTACCAAAGCGCTTTTTAAAAGCGCTCTCATACACCCCCCCTACCAGAGCGCTTTTCAGAAGCGCTCTCATACCCCCCCTACCAGAGCGCTTTTTTCATCATTTTCCCTTTGTTTATTAATTTTTTTTTATGCGAAACCTACGAGAGCGCTTTTATGTAAAAGCGCTTTAGTAGCTGCGCTTTAGTATCTTAATTTTGGCGTAGTGGCTAGTGAGCCATCTCAATATTCAAACCAAACATAAAATCGAAAAATACTGACTAAATCCTATCATTACAATGGTTTTCTATCTTGAGCCTTGGAGTGGTTGTTGATATCAACTACTCAATCTCAGTAGAACTTAATTAGTCATTACGTGCCATAAAAAGCAACCACCCATCTGAAATATACCATATATAAAATTCCCATCCTTTTCAAATCATCCTTTATTTTACCATTTGTTTAAGAACATACTACTCAAGTATGGTTTCAAAGAGATGATTCAGAAGAGCTAGTATCACTTGCATACCCTTCTGTTTAGATTAATCCAAATTCCAAAATTCTTGATGATTTCTTTTGTGCTTTGGCTACACAAGTCTCATTACACTCAGAATTCTTTGAGAACTATCAATTTAAATCTCTTATCTAGAATCTTCTTTGAAATCTGATTTTTTTTACTACATCAGGTTTAGGTACGGCTAGAGCAAATCTAATAAGTTTTAAAATAACTTTGTCTTGTATCACTCCAAAACACACTCCCACATAACACTTAATGTCACTCTTTGATTGAGTTCCTGTAGTTGTGCCAATGACAAAGTTTCTTTGATCATGTGAGTCCATATTTATGTGCTTGCTGATTGAAATAAGAACAAATGCAACAAAATCCTCTGAAATGGTATCCTCAAACTCCATAAATTTAACTTTACTATTGGAAGTGAAGCAAGCATTTGAGTGATCACTATATCTAGAGATTTTACATATACTACTAATGTTATGCATTGTTTACTAATTTTTCATGAAATGATTTTACTTTCATCAATGTAATTATGGACGTGTGAAATTTCTAACCAAGTCATAAAGCTTCTAAGTTTTAAAAGACACTCAACACCGCATTCATGATGAAGTTATTTGGATTTAAACCATCTTTTTTTTTATCTGATGAGCCACGAGATATCCTAAACTAAAAATTTAAGTGCATAACAACAAAGAAATAAATGTCGGGCAATTCTTATTTTAATGATTTTGGAATGAAAGTTTGGAAGAGTGCCCTAATTGGATGAAAATTTTCATCTTGTAAAACAAAATACATGTTGAGAAACACATCTTAATTAGACTAGAAATTGTTTTCAAATATTCTAATACAACTCTATTCAAATAAAATATGCAGGGAAGAGTATTTAAAAAATGGAAGGCACTAAAATTCATGTTAAGGAAGAATATACCCAATTTTGAAGGTATTGTTTTTGAAAAAGGGTTATCTAAGTTAGGGAAAGGAAGTTTTTGCCACCACCTTGACATGTGAAATTACATTTTGAAGGAACAAACCATCACGTTCAGTCTTTCTTCAATCCATAGTAAACTAAAACTGAATAGACATACTAAACAATCCTCTTGTCCTTGAATAAGCTCTTAAGAGAGAAGGTTCAAGTTCAACATTGTTTCTCTCATATTTCAAAAAATAAGTGTTGTGATCCGTGTTACTAAGAAATGCAACAAGATATGAATCTTCAACAGTTTAGCATATAGTAGTACGATATCCAAATAAATGTAAAAGTTTGTGCGTTGGTGTTTTCTTTGGTTTCGAACAAATTTTTTGAGGATAATGTAGATTTTTATAAAAATATCAAAATTGAATTTTAATGGTTCCACATTTTTACAGTCAGGTGGTTTCGACGACATTCTCGTGAAGAAGTTATGAATATGCAACGTTTTAATATATTTCAAGATGTGAACTATTAATACGATATTATGGAAAAAAAACCAATTTCTTAAATTGACATCTTTTATGAATGTGAAACTTACTCAAATATTATAAAATTATAATATTTGTTCAACTTAATCATTTTGAGTAGAAATTTCAAGAAAATGATTTTCACAACAATACAAGCAGTCGCTTTGGCCGAGTGGTTAAGGCGTGTGCCTGCTAAGTACATGGGGTTTCCCCGCGAGAGTTCGAATCTCTCAGGCGACGGGTATTACTTTTTATTACATATAAAAATTGACGCTAGTGTGCCATCTCAATTTTCTAACCAAACATAAAATCGGAAAAATACTGACTAAATCCTATCATTACAATGGTTTTCTATCTTGAGCCTTGGAGTGGTTGTTTATATCAACTACTCTATCTCAGTAGAACTTAATTAGTCATTACGTGCCATAAAAAGCAACCACCCATCTGAAATATACCATATATAAAATTCCCATCCTTTTCAAATCATCCTTTATTTTACCATTTGTTTAAGAACATACTACTCAAGTATGGTTTCAAAGAGATGATTCAGAAGAGCTAGTATCACTTGCATACCCTTCTGTTTAGATTAATCCAAATTCCAAAATTCTTGATGATTTCTTTTGTGCTTTGGCTACACAAGTCTCATTACACTCAGAATTCTTTGAGAACTATCAATTTAAATCAATTATCTAGAATCTTCTTTGAAATCTGATTTTTTTTACTACATCAGGTTTAGGTACGGCTAGAGCAAATCTAATAAGTTTTAAAATAACTGTCTTGTATCACTCCAAAACACACTCCCACATAACACTTAATGTCACTCTTTGATTGAGTTCCTGTAGTTGTGCCAATGACAAAGTTTCTTTGATCATGTGAGTCCATATTTATGTGCTTGCTGATTGAAATAAGAACAAATGCAACAAAATCCTCTGAAATGGTATCCTCAAACTCCATAAATTTAACTTATCTATTGGAAGTGAAGCAAGCATTTGAGTGATCACTATATCTAGAGATTTTAGATATACTACTAATGTTATGCATTGTTTACTAATTTTTCATGAAATGATTTTACTTTCATCAATGTAATTATGGACGTGTGAAATTTCTAACCAAGTCACAAAGCTTCTAAGTTTTAAAAGACACTCAACACCGCATTCATGATGAAGTTATTTGGATTTAAACCATCTTTTTTTTTATCTGATGAGCCACGAGATATCCTAAACTAAAAATTTAAGTGCATAACAACAAAGAAATAAATGTCGGGCAATTCTTATTTTAATGATTTTGGAATGAAAGTTTGGAAGAGTGCCCTAATTGGATGAAAATTTTCATCTTGTAAAACAAAATACATGTTGAGAAACACATCTTAATTAGACTAGAAATTGTTTTCAAATATTCTAATACAACTCTATTCAAATAAAATATGCAGGGAAGAGTATTTAAAAAATGGAAGGCACTAAAATTCATGTTAAGGAAGAATATACCCAATTTTGAAGGTATTGTTTTTGAAAAAGGGTTATCTAAGTTAGGGAAAGGAAGTTTTTGCCACCACCTTGACATGTGAAATTACATTTTGAAGGAACAAACCATCACGTTCAGTCTTTCTTCAATCCATAGTAAACTAAAACTGAATAGACATACTAAACAATCCTCTTGTCCTTGAATAAGCTCTTAAGAGAGAAGGTTCAAGTTCAACATTGTTTCTCTCATATTTCAAAAAATAAGTGTTGTGATCCGTGTTACTAAGAAATGCAACAAGATATGAATCTTCAACAGTTTAGCATATAGTAGTACGATATCCAAATAAATGTAAAAGTTTGTGCGTTGGTGTTTTCTTTGGTTTCGAACAAATTTTTTGAGGATAATGTAGATTTTTATAAAAATATCAAAATTGAATTTTAATGGTTCCACATTTTTACAGTCAGGTGGTTTCGACGACATTCTCGTGAAGAAGTTATGAATATGCAACGTTTTAATATATTTCAAGATGTGAACTATTAATACGATATTATGGAAAAAAAACCAATTTCTTAAATTGACATCTTTTATGAATGTGAAACTTACTCAAATATTATAAAATTATAATATTTGTTCAACTTAATCATTTTGAGTAGAAATTTCAAGAAAATGATTTTCACAACAATACAAGCAGTCGCTTTGGCCGAGTGGTTAAGGCGTGTGCCTGCTAAGTACATGGGGTTTCCCCGCGAGAGTTCGAATCTCTCAGGCGACGGGTATTACTTTTTATTACATATAAAAATTGACGCTAGTGTGCCATCTCAATTTTCTAACCAAACATAAAATCGGAAAAATACTGACTAAATCCTATCATTACAATGGTTTTCTATCTTGAGCCTTGGAGTGGTTGTTTATATCAACTACTCTATCTCAGTAGAACTTAATTAGTCATTACGTGCCATAAAAAGCAACCACCCATCTGAAATATACCATATATAAAATTCCCATCCTTTTCAAATCATCCTTTATTTTACCATTTGTTTAAGAACATACTACTCAAGTATGGTTTCAAAGAGATGATTCAGAAGAGCTAGTATCACTTGCATACCCTTCTGTTTAGATTAATCCAAATTCCAAAATTCTTGATGATTTCTTTTGTGCTTTGGCTACACAAGTCTCATTACACTCAGAATTCTTTGAGAACTATCAATTTAAATCAATTATCTAGAATCTTCTTTGAAATCTGATTTTTTTTACTACATCAGGTTTAGGTACGGCTAGAGCAAATCTAATAAGTTTTAAAATAACTGTCTTGTATCACTCCAAAACACACTCCCACATAACACTTAATGTCACTCTTTGATTGAGTTCCTGTAGTTGTGCCAATGACAAAGTTTCTTTGATCATGTGAGTCCATATTTATGTGCTTGCTGATTGAAATAAGAACAAATGCAACAAAATCCTCTGAAATGGTATCCTCAAACTCCATAAATTTAACTTATCTATTGGAAGTGAAGCAAGCATTTGAGTGATCACTATATCTAGAGATTTTAGATATACTACTAATGTTATGCATTGTTTACTAATTTTTCATGAAATGATTTTACTTTCATCAATGTAATTATGGACGTGTGAAATTTCTAACCAAGTCACAAAGCTTCTAAGTTTTAAAAGACACTCAACACCGCATTCATGATGAAGTTATTTGGATTTAAACCATCTTTTTTTTTATCTGATGAGCCACGAGATATCCTAAACTAAAAATTTAAGTGCATAACAACAAAGAAATAAATGTCGGGCAATTCTTATTTTAATGATTTTGGAATGAAAGTTTGGAAGAGTGCCCTAATTGGATGAAAATTTTCATCTTGTAAAACAAAATACATGTTGAGAAACACATCTTAATTAGACTAGAAATTGTTTTCAAATATTCTAATACAACTCTATTCAAATAAAATATGCAGGGAAGAGTATTTAAAAAATCGAAGGCACTAAAATTCATGTTAAGGAAGAATATACCCAATTTTGAAGGTATTGTTTTTGAAAAAGGGTTATCTAAGTTAGGGAAAGGAAGTTTTTGCCACCACCTTGACATGTGAAATTACATTTTGAAGGAACAAACCATCACGTTCAGTCTTTCTTCAATCCATAGTAAACTAAAACTGAATAGACATACTAAACAATCCTCTTGTCCTTGAATAAGCTCTTAAGAGAGAAGGCTCAAGTTCAACATTGTTTCTCTCATATTTCAAAAAACAAGTGTTGTGATCCGTGTTACTAACAAATGCAACAAGATATGAATCTTCAACAGTTTAGCATATAGTAGTACGATATCCAAATAAATGTAAAAGTTTGTGCGTTGGTGTTTTCTTTGGTTTCGAACAAATTTTTTGAGGATAATGTAGATTTTTATAAAAATATCAAAATTGAATTTTAATGGTACCACATTTTTACAGTCAGGTGGTTTCGACGACATTCTCGTGAAGAAGTTATGAATATGCAACGTTTTAATATATTTCAAGATGTGAACTATTAATACGATATTATGGAAAAAAAACCCAATTTCTTAAAATGACATCTTTTATGAATGTGAAACTTACTCAAATATTATAAAATTATAATATTTGTTCAACTTAATCATTTTGAGTAGAAAGTTTTAGAAAATGATTTTCACAACAATACAAGCAGTCGCTTTGGCCGAGTGGTTAAGGCGTGTGCCTGCTAAGTACATGGGGTTTCCCCGCGAGAGTTCGAATCTCTCAGGTGACGAGTATTACTTTTTATTACATACAAAAATTGACGCTAGTGTGCCATCTCAATTTTCAAACCAAACATAAAATCGGAAAAATACTGACTAAATCCTATCTGTCGTCCTCGGTTTTTTGTGGGATGCGAACTGACTCTTCTTTTTATTTTTGAATTGTGAAAATCAGGAGTCGCCACCGACTTTTATTTTATCCAATTAAGGAAATGTTTATAAAAGAAACAGAAAAAGACCTTAAAGAGATTTTGGGTTCGGGGGTAGGTTATACAAAGGGAAGGTGTTAGCACCCCTTTGTATCCATGGTTATCCATGGGCTCTTAATTGCTTAGCTCACTTGTTTGAATCGTTTGTCTTGCTTTGAAATGCTTGTATGTGGTTTTAAATATTTTGTAGAGAGTTAACTTTGTAATGAACCTTGTGCGGATGTATACAAAGTGTTTATCTTTCGAAAGATATTTTGATGGTTTAAAAAAGATTTTTAACTTCGTAATGATCCTTGTTTGGATATATACAAAGTGTAGTCTTTTGAAAGTTTGTTTTGAAAAACAGTGATGTGGAAAAGCTTTTGTTATTTTTGATTGAGCAAGCAATTAGGAGGTATACCCTAAGTTTATAAGGTTCTATTTCTTTAGGAAACTTTCCTTGACTGGGTACAGAAGAAATTTGAATTATATTTGAAACAGTAAGTTTTGATTTTGAAAAGAGTAACAGAGGGATTACCCTAAGAGGTGCAAGTGTGATTGTGTTTTATTTTCAGATATTTTTTGTCTTTGAAATTAGTGATCTAGCGCTTCAGTTTTATTCTTGACATACACGCAGCTTTATATGTACAGAAATTAAAGTGCGGAAAGTAAATCTACGCTATTACATCGATTGTGCGAGAAATGTAAACTACGCTATTTACATGAACTTGACAACCTATACACTTATCTATGAATTTAAATGGCAATAAGATAAAGGGAAAATATTTTTTGATGGTTGATTTTAATTAAAATTAATGCATAATTAATTTAATTAAAAAGTAAAAAAATTTAGAAATAAAATTTAAACCTAAAAAAATTAAGTCTAAAATATGTCCAAATTGTTTGTTAATTAATTTTAAAATAAAATTAATTTTTTTTGGGATTTTTGAGATTGTTTTGGAGATTATTAAGTTAATTAACATATAATTATACAAATAATTATACACATAAATTAAACTTAAAGAGAAAAATATTCTAAATATGTGGGAAATTAGTTTATAATATATAAATCTAATTTAAATAAAAGAAAATTTTTTTTTGATTTTTTGATAGGTTAAAAATTAATTAAAAGATAAATATAACAATATTATCTAATTAATTAAACAAAATATTTTAATTATGAAGAAAAATAAAATATTTTTGTGTCAAAAATTAATTAAACATTTTATGACCCTAAAAATATTTTTAATATAATTTTTTGATTTTTAAAACTATTTTAAATTAATTTTACAAGGAAAATCAAATAAAATAGAAAATATATTAAATATACGATCTGGTGTGGTTGATGGGAGGTTCTATGGTATGGATGCGTGCTCAGATGCGTTGGATGAGCTGGCAAGATTGATCATGTGGCTGCTGAAGTAAGGAAGCATGGCTTATGATGAGCGCGCAAACACTGGATCCAAGGAATTTAAACTTGCTGACGCGCGTTTTCTGGCCAATCAGAGCCTGCCACGCTTCGTCTTCTTCCTCCCTTCCGTTGCTAAAGCTTTTGCAACTGTGGCTAAAGCTTTTAGCTACGGTTTTTTTGCGTAGCTGTAGACCTGCAAACAATCAAAACTTTACACAAGCAATATAAACTAATTAGGAGGCCATAGTTCAACTTAAAATTGTCCCCTGAGTTCAAATATGCCCTTAGTTTCTCCTAATTTTGCCTAAATCGAATAATCCTAAAATGGAGCTCAAGAACCCTAGAATGGCAACTTCGTGTACAAGCATCCAAACCTCAATTAAACTTCCAGAAATGATCAGAACATCAAACTAAACTTAAATATGGGATTACATCTTATTGAATATGCATGTATGATTATATTTTTATAGGTTTTTGTTTGAACAAACCGTGAGCTATGGAGCTCGGTTTAAGGTGTTTTGGTTGATGGAAACTATTGGAATAGTTTCAGAATCACTTGAGGGTCGTGTTTGGACAATTATTTGCAACTGAATCTAACTCAAACTAAAAATTCGAATTTTCAATTTCTTTGAAATTTTCAAGTTGGTACAAGAGTGATACAAGCATATGTTTGGTTCTGAATTCATGTCTCCCTTGTTGCTGAAGTGTTCTAAGCATTTTATAGGCAATAGAGGTGCTGCAAACTTAAGCTAACAAGCATTGATTGTCTTTGAACTTTTGAATTTTTTAATATAAAAGCTTTGAATTTCTTGGCCATGGCTTTAATTTTCTTCACCCCTCTTGCCATAGGTCCTCTGTGCCTCTATGCTGCAGAAGTTAAGCTAACTTGGTGACTCAAGCTAAGGACAAAAGCTTTGGATAATTGTCTTGAACCATTTCTTTTTTAATTTAACTTTAAATGTAATAAAATTAAATTAAAAAAGAAACAAAAATGTCATGGGCCTAATGTTGGTCATGGGAGCCCTTTAACATCATTAGAAACATGTTTGGATCATGAATGCTTGGCCTCTTTTGGAAAAAAAACAATTTTGATCAATGCTAGTTTCATGCATTTTCCCAAAAAATAGCCAACTTCAACAAGGCATAAATCCCTCAATTTTGATCATATGAAGGAGTTCTTGTACTTTTTAGAAACCTCAAGATGTCCTCTACAAGCTACTTTGGAAGCTTTTTTGCATTTGGAGAAGTTATCTTGATGTTATGGGCTTTGACAAAAAACCACTTTTTGTTGACTTTGAAAATGACCTGTAATGCCTGAGCTCATATTTTCCAAATGGTAAATCCACTGACCATGGGACCAATTTCATTTGAAAGATAATTTAATTTCCTTCAAAATAAGCTTTGGTTGGGATTTTTTGGATGAATGAGGAAAGAGTTATGGCCGGTCAAAGTTCAGTTGACTTTTTAGGAGAAAACCCTAATTTTGAAACTTAGGGTTTTGTTGATTTCAGAACTTTTCTTGATGAATTATGATAAACAATTGATCAAATGATGAATCTTTTGACAAAATATGGATGTTGACAAAAAATTGCATTTTTGACTGTGTGTTGACTTTTCGGTCAAACTGGTCGTCTGTTGACTGTTTGAGTTGCTGACTGTGCGTCCGAGCGAATCGAAGTTTGAAAATTTGTCTGGTGGTACTTTGAGACATATGGAGATCCATGAAACCCATTTGAGGTCTCAAAAAACTTGTTCTCCTGAAAAAAAACAAAAACCCTAGTTAGGGACTGTTTGTGTAGGAGACAGTTAAGCGTACCTGATTTTTGTGCAGTGTTGAGTCTCTGCTGATCATGTGATTATCAGAAGACTACTAGAACAAAAATCTTAGAATTTTTAAATGTGAAAGATTGATTTGAATGATGATTCAAAACACGGAGAATCGTGTCGTCAGCGGGTTTGACTGTTAACTGGCTGTCCGGGCATTAACGTAACAGTTAAAGTTGATTTTTTCTTTTTGTTTTTGTTGTGTTAATGGTGAAAAATTATTTACATGATTTGTTAGAAAAACACAAACATAATAAATAATTAAAATATACCGTACGCGAACGAAATTACCGATAATAAAATTGAAAAGGATTTAATGCACAGAAATAAGTATTTAACTAGCAATAAACACACATAATATTATCTCGATAATTAAACGACGGTATAACAAATAGTATAATATTTAATACTGACAGTACGAATATTTCATAAAAATACAGCGAACAGTACGACAAATATAATGAACAGTACATTATTTGAAAGCGAAGGATACTACAAATTCTAAATATGACGATTAAAGACCCATGCTATAAACAACCGAAAATAGATGCACGGAAGTGTAAGCATCCCAGGTCCGCATTTCTCAGGACTATGCAGACAGAAGAAAGACATGATCAGCGTAAAAACAGTGATGACCATAAGAAAAAACGTATCCACCCACTTTGCCATTTTTTGTCGGGGAAGAAGAGAAAATAATTATGAGATAGTATGATAGAAATTTGGGGGATGAGTGAAATTTGATGTGAGATTTTATGGAAAAAACGAGGGGTATTTATAGAGAGAAAAGAAGGATGGAGACGTTGGGAAATGAAGTGATACCGTACAAAAAAGGAAAGTTTGAATGATAGTAGGTTTTGAAAGAAAGTGTATGGTAGGGTTTGAAAAGAAAGATGTATGGAATAAAGTTAGGATTTGATTTGAAAGAAAGAGATTTGAAAACAATAATATAGTACAAAAATTAGTGGGAAACAAAAAACAATAATAATTTAATTGTTACCAGTACAGTCTGAATCCCCGGACTCTGTGCCTGCAAAATTTAATTATGTACCAATTGCGTCAGTACTATTTATCTGCAAATAAATCTCAAATAAACAGCGTGTGTGAAGTGATAAACAGTACTTGGCGTTTGTGTAAGAATAAACTCAACAGCCAACCAAAATACCGTATAAGAATATTCTAAAAAACTGAGTATTCATAAAATCAGGATATTTATGAAATAAAATCCAAGATTATATGAAACTCCAAATTTTAGACAGAAGTCCGTTACCTTCTCTTTGAAAAAAAGGTGCGGGCAAATTTTGGGGTACAACAGTTGCCCCTATTCAATCTTCTTAAACCTGAAGAGACCGATTGGAATCTGAAGGTAGAAGATGATTGAATATTTAGATGCCCTGAAATTTGCACTTACCTCCACCGAAAGTAATGTTGGAATTTGCATTGAATGCGGCTTGAGAAATATCGTTGGCGGATCAAAGCATTACCTGAGATGGGCTTTCAGATGCCATCTAGTGAATGTGTTGATGGTTTGTTCATCAGAATGAATCCATTGATTATATCTTGATGAAGGATTTAAATCTCTGTGTTGACCGTTACGGAACCGTCCGAGGTTACCGTTTTAAATCTTGGAGGTTGATCCTTACAGAACTGTCCAAAGTTTCTGCTTTAGATTTTGAATATTGATCGTTATGGAACCGTCTGAGGTGTCCGCTTTTAGATCTTGAAGATTGATTGCTTTAAGGAACCGTCTGAGGTATCGACTTAGATCTGAAGGTAGATGATTAAGGAACCGTCCAAGGTATCGACTTAGATCTGAAGGTAGATGATTAAGGAACCGTCCAAGGTATCGACTTAGATCTGAAGGTAAATGATTAAGGAACCTTCCAAGGTATCGACTTAGATCCAAAGGATTTGAAGTTGTTTATTCGACTGTGGTATAGTCTGGGAGCGTCAGAATGAGTCACCATTAGACTGTATCTGCTTTGCTTGTTTAGGGTTGATAAGTTGTTTTGAAAGAGAGATCTCTTCAGAATGAATCTTTGGTTTGATTATATCTGAGAGGAATGCTCGTCCGAACAGAATCCAGGAGAATACTGCATGTGATTGAGAATAACTTGCTGAGGATATTCGTCCACCTGAAAAACCAAGTTAGTGACATGCAATGTCATGATGTATGTAATGTATATGTTGAGATTCTCAACCTGAATGAGAACCGTGCATGTTATGTATGCGTCATGAAACATTATATGCTATGTATGAATATGCGTAAGATGTATGGACATGAATTATGCAGTTTAGATCGTATCAAACTTCTGGTTGGGAAAATAAATCCCTGCTTGTTATTTTTGGAAACGATGACATTATGACCATTGATGATATTTGCTATCTAGTTCGAGTATACTCAGCTGGGGAACTTCCTTACGGACCAGGATGCTCTGTTGAGGGATCTTTGATTACCGCTTGGGGATGAAGGTAACTTTGAAGGTTCTGATTTTGATGCACCTTGAATGGGAATAAGAAAGATGTGTAATCCTCCGATGCACTATTTGATCAAGCCTTGGTGTGGAGGATCACACCTTCTGGGGATAGTGATCTTGAACAGCCCTGCTGGGGAATAAGGTTTCTCGAATCATTTTTTTGGAGAGAAAAATCTCATTGAGGATTCTGCTGAGAAACATATCTCTGTTGGGGAACTGTTTCTTCTGATGCCCGTACTCGGTGTCTGTGATGAAACATTCCGTCGGGGAATTAATTGGGCCTTGCATATCTGGAGATAACTCCTTGAAGATTACTCTGTGGAGGGATATTACCATGTTGCTGGTTTGGGGATGATGTCCAGATGATTGGGACATTACCTGAATGTTATTCCTGTTTTTCTTATAAACATCAATCATATTCAAATGCATATGTTCATTCAAAATTATCATTGGGACGTTTATGCGTTCAAAACAGAAAAAGTGAAAACATTGACTTTGAGCATGAACTGTATTGATTTTGAAAGAGAGCCATAATAGGATAATTAGTACGAGGGGACAAAAAATCCTAGTAGTAGGAATTTGTCATAAAACTTTGAAAAGTAATTATAAAGGAAAATAGCTATGTGAAAACAATCCAGTCAAGTTTCAATTCTGCTATTGCCAATCTGTCCTTGAGTATCTCATCCCTCACTTGTTGGAAGAAAATGTTTGGACTGATTGGTGCCTTTGATGTGTTGAACCTTGAAGGTGAGTAGGTAGCCAAACGGGACATAGTCGTATGCTTTATTCCCTAACTTTTGCTTAGGCTGCCCTTTCAGGTTTCCAGCCTAACGGGATAATTATTATTATATTTTAGTCTCTAATTTTTGCCTGGATCGCCCTTTCAGGGGTTCAATCCACCGAGACGCTCATTTTGGCCTAAGTCTCCCTTTCAGGTTTTCAACTTAGCGAGCTTTTCTTTAAGCGTAGTATTTTTTGACTATGTCCGCATTTTCAGGGTGTGGGAAATCCTCGCCATCCATAGTGGTAAGCAACATGGCTCCGCCGGAGAATACTTTCTTGATTACAAATGGTCCCTCATAAGTGGGAGTCCACTTGCCCCTGGGGTCACCCTGTGGTAAGATGATGCGTTTTACAACCAAATCACCGATTTGATATGCCTGACTCCTGACTTTCATGTTGAAGGCTTTGATCATACGTTTCTAGTACAACTGGCCATGACAAATAGCCGCAAGCCTCTTCTCATCAATCAAATTTATCTGGTCCAACCGAGTCTGAATCTAATCGTCTTCATCTAGATCGGCTTCTTTCATAATCCTTAGGGAAGGAATCTGAATTTCAATTGGAAGAACTGCCTCCATACCATAGACTAGGGAAAATGGAGTTGCCCTTGTTGAAGTACGCGCTGATGTGCGATAACCATGGAGAGCAAAAGGTAACATCTCATGCCAGTCTTTGTAGGTTACTGTCATCTTTTGTATGATCTTCTTGATGTTCTTGTTGGCAGCTTCCACGACGCCATTCATCTTTGGTCGATATGGGGATGAATTATGATGTTTGATCTAGAACTACGAGTAGAGTTCGGTAATCATCCTGTTATTTAAATTTGTGCCATTGTCTGTGATGATCCTTTCAGGGATGCCATACCGACAAATGAGATTATGCTTGATAAACCGGGCCACAACATTCTTGGTGACAGAAGCAAACGAAGCTGCCTCTACCCATTTTGTGAAGTAGTCAATAGAGACCAGGATAAAACGATGTCCGTTGGAGGCAGTAGGCTTGATTTCTCCAATCATATCAATACCCCACATTGCAAAAGGCCAAGGAGCTGTCAGAATGTTTAATGGGACTGGAGGTACATGTACTTTGTCGGCATATATCTGGCATTTGTGGCAAGTTCTGGAGTGATGATGGCAGTCTGTCTCCATGGTAAACCAATAGTAACCTGCTCTCAGAATCTTTTTAGCCATTGTATGTCCACTTGAATGAGTACCAAAGGCACCATCGTGTATATCTTCCATAATCTGTTCCGATTCCTTCTTGTTCACACGACGAAGCAGAGTCGAGTCATGGTTGCGCTTGTACAGGATTCCATTACTTAGAAAGAATTTGGCAGCAAATCTTCTTAGAAACTTTCTATCATTAATGGATGCCCCTTCAGGATATTCCTGGGCTTCGAGATATCTTTTTACTTCATGGAACCATGGTTTTTCTTCCACTCCTTCGGTATCAATCTCATTGCAATAGGTTGGTTCATCCTGTCGGTATGTGGTGATCATAGGCACCTCATTGTCCCACCTGAATTTGAACATAGATGACATGGTAGCTAAAGCATCAGCCAGTTGATTTTCTTCTCGCGGGATATGTTCAAAAGTGATTTCTTCAAAGTAAGGAATCGAACTCAGCACATGTTCTTTGTAAGGAATTAGATTCGGGTGCTTTGTGTCCCATTCTCTCTTAACTTGATAAATTACAAGGGCCGAGTCTCCGTAAACCTCCAGGAACTTGATTCTCAGATCGATTGCAGCTTTGAGACCCAAAATGCATGCTTCGTACTTGGCTATATTGTTAGTGCAGTTGAAACCTAATCTGGCAGTGAATGGTGTATGTCCTCCTGCAGGAGAAATGATCACAGCTTCGATGCCATTGCCAAGCGCATTAGAGGCTCCATCAAAAACCATAGTCCATCGAGACCCTGGCTCGGGTCCTTCCTCCGGACCGGGTTGTTCGTAGTCAGTAACTAGCATAATGTCTTCATCTGGGAAGTCAAAGTTCAATGCTTGATAATCATCCACTGCTTGATGAGCCAGATGATCAGCTACCACACTTCCCTTGATCGCCTTTTGCAAAATGTATTGAATGTCATACTCTGTTAAGATCATTTGCCATCTTGCTATTCTTCCAGAGAGAGCAGGTTTTTCAAACACATATTTGATAGGATCCATTTTGGAGATCAGCAAAGTGGAATGCTTTAGCATATACTGTCTTAGTCGGCGAGCCGCCCATGCCAAGGCACAACAAGTTTTCTCGAGCAGTGAGTATCTTGTTTCACAATCGGTAAATTTTTTTCTAAGATAGTAGATTGCATGCTCTTTTCGGCCAGACTCGTCATGTTTCCCTAGTACACACCCCATTGAATCTTCTAACAATGTTAGGTACATTATCAGAGGTCTTCCTTCCACTGGTGGTAACAAGATTGGTGGTTTTTGAAGATATTCTTTGATTTTGTCAAAGGCTAATTGGCATTTGTCGTTCCATCTTTCTACTTGATCTTTCTTCAACAATTTGAATATTGGCACACAAGTAGTAGTCATATGGGCAATAAATCTGGCGATGTAGTTCAGACGTCCCAAGAATCCTCTGACTTGTTTCTCGGTACGGGGTATGGGCATTTCTTGAATGGCTTTGACCTTGGCAGGATCAAATTCAATACCCTTGCAACTGACAATGAAACCTAAGAGTTTACCGGATCTTACTCCAAAGGTACACTTGTTAGGATTCAGTCGCAATCTGTATTTCTTGAGTCTGTTAAATAGCTTGTGCAGATGACCCAAATGTTCTTCTTCGGTGTTGGACTTTGCAATCATATCATCCACATAAACCTCTATTTCCTGATGAATCATATCATGGAACAAAGCTACCATTGCACGCTGATACGTTGCTCCTGCATTCTTTAAACCAAAGGGCATCACTTTGTAACAAAAGGTTCCCCAGGGTGTTGTGAAGGTTGTCGTTTCCATGTCTTTTGGCGCCATCTTGATCTGATTGTAACCTGAGAATCCGTCCATAAAGGAAAATACCTTGCATTGTGCAGTATTGTCAACCAGTACATCGATGTGAGGTAAAGGGAAATCATCTTTGGGGCCTTCCCGATTTAGATCTCTGTAATCTACACACATTCTGACTTTCCCGTCTTTTTTAGGCACAGGCACGATGTTAGCTATCCATGGAGGATAACTCACAACTTTTAGAAAACCAGCATTGAATTGCTTCTCAACCTCGTCTTTAATCTTCTTGGACATGTCGGGCCTACTTATTCGCAGCTTCTGCTTAACTGGAGTGCTACCTTCTTTGATTGGCAGGCGATGGACCACAATATCTGTGTCGAGACCAGGCATATCTTCATAGGACCAAGCAAATATCTCAACGTAGTCTTGTAACATTTGAATCAGTCTTTGCTTGACACTGTCTTCTAAATCAGCCCCTATCTTGACTTCTTTCTTTTCTTCGTCATTGCCCAGGTTGATAACCTCAATTGGCTCTTCATGTGGCTGTATGGTCTTGTCTTCCTGCTCTGATAGCCTTGCAAGTTCCCTAGGTACTTCACAATCTTCCTCACTTTCGTCCTCAGTTTGGTAGATCGGATTTTCAAAGTCATGACTGGCAATAGCAGAATCGTTATCAACAGGATCTAGAGTAAATGTGAATCTGCATTTATTATGTGGGTGTGTGTAAGAACACATAGCTATTTGAAAATGAATAAAGTAAAGGAAGAAACAAAAAGGATCGCAAAATTTGAATATGCAAACGTCCCATGATTTTATTGAATGAACATATGATCATGATATGACAAACCCTTATAAAAAGGACCAGTGTACTCCGGGCAAGGCACCTGGCTTTTAAGTTCATGGTTTGATAGTACAGGAACCATTTTTATTTTTGAACATATAAACAACGAAAATAGGAAATTGCATTTACTCCTGATCAAAGGAGATAACATCTTCAGCTTCCCACTTGTTCAATCCATTGTTGTGAGTAGGGAATATCCAGTTGCTCCAGTTGCAGTTGTCTTCTTCTTCTTCCACAGCATTGACTTCTTTGGTGATGAAATGAGCTGTTGATCCTACAGGACGAGCAAGATGCTCTGCTGGATATGAGAGCCCAGGCTGAGATACCTCTGTTGGCTGAGAGAGATACTCGATAAGATCGTCCCATCCAGTTGGAATGATATCTTTGATAGAGACTTGTGCACTCTGGGGAGCAGTGTATTCCACCGGAAAATCATTCTCGCCATTTGGTGTTTCCCAGAATTCTTCAGGAGTGACAGGGCTTGTGATTGTCATATTGTCTTCGAAATGTTCATCCCATCCAGTTGGGGTAATGTCTTCGATAGCGATTTGCGAGCTCAGGGGAGCGGAATACTTCACCATAAAGTCATACTTGCCACTTGGTTCTCCCAGTGTATCCCATACTTCTTTAGGTGGACTTTGGTATTGCTCAGTAATGGAACTTGTGAGACTTATGTCATCTTCGAACTGATCATCCCATCCAGTTGGGACAATGTCTTCAATGGCAATCAAAGAACTCTGAGGAGCAGTGTACTTCACTAGAAAGTCGTACTTACCGCTTGGTTCTCCCAAAGTATCCCAAACCTCCTTGGAAACGGGTGGAACTTTGTCGTCTTCAATAGCATTCACTCCTTGGCTGATGAAATGTGACATTAATCCTCCAGAACGAGGACTTTGATCATTCTTCTGAGTTCCATTAGCATAGCCCAGACCTAGCTTATCGAACTTGTAAGGTACGTCAAGGAGTTGTACCCATACTGTGCAACCACCCTCTTCGATCACACCTTTAGCATCTTTGAGAGAAGCCATAGTTGGAGTTATTCTTGTAGCAGGAGTAGCAGAAGTATGTTTGGCAGTAGAGACATCTGGAGGGACTACCTCAAAAGATTGGCAGGGGGTTTCGATGAATTCACCATCCATCTCAACATACTTGGAGTTACTCAGGTGGCTAACCACATATTCTTCTTCGCCATAAACTGTGACGACCTTGCCTTTTACCGGATGTTTTAACTTCTGATGTAGGGTAGAAGTTACAGCGCTTGCCCCATGTATCCAAGGGCGTCCTAGTAAACAGGAGTACACTGGATGAATTTCCATCATATAAAAGGTAGAATCAAAGATCTGAGAGCCCACTCTGATTGGGAGCTTAACTTCTCCGTATACTGTCCTTGTTGACCCGTCGAAGGCTCTTACCACAACATCGCTTGGTTGTAACACAACTCCTTCGAAGTTAAGTTTTTCCAGTACTACTTTTGGTAACACATTTAACAAGGAACCATTGTCTACCAGCACATGAGATAAAGTGGTGCCGTTACATTCAATAGAGATGTGCAGGGCTTTATTGTGATCTTCCTCAGCAGGGGTTAAATCAGAGTCAGAGAAACCGAGACCTATATCCAATGTTAGACTGGCAACACAATTTTCAAATTGGTCGACTGAAATCTCCTGTGGTACATGTGCAGCTTTCAAGAATTTCATCAGAGCTTTGGCATGAGCTTCTGAATACCTTAGCAGATATAGCATTGAAATCTTCGAAGCAGTGTGCCCCAGTTGTTCAACAATATCGTAATCACTTTTGCAGATGATTTTCAATATCTCCTCCATTTCTTGCCTCGAAGGATCTTCAATAGTGACTTCAACAGGTACTTGAACTGGTTCAACTAGTGGCTCTTTGCCTCGAGCATTAACATTTTGATTAGGAATCGGGACCTAGACTGGAGTAGTAGTAACATTTGGAGAAATTTCTGGCAAAAAGATCCTTCCACTTCTTGTAATCTTACTAGTTCCAACAATATTATCAATAGCTGGATTAGTAAAATTCACGGCCTCTTCAGTTAAGGTGTCTTGTTTAACTCCATGGACATAAACATTAGTGCCATAACTCCACGGGACAGCTTTATCTGAGGAATATGGAAATGGAGCCGGATTGGTAATGATTACAGATGCTACTCTGGGTGCAGCAGAAATCTTGAAGGGAGCCTTGGTAGGGATTTTCAATGGTATGTTAGAAACCACTGAGACATCCTCTATCTTCATCCCATTTGAAAAAACTTCGCACAAATTGTCTATAGAAGGAAGTTTCTCAAACATAATGATACGACGATCCATCCACTTTTGAATTCCTCTTTTCAGATCTTCACAACCATTGGGTAGGTGTGCGCAATAAAAGCAATCAGGGTTACAACCTGGAAATAAACCATCTTGTATTAGCTTTCTTTTGATTTCAAGGAGCGGAGTTGACAGTTCTCTCACATCATAGATATAAACAGTGTCTATGATAGCATTAACGGTCTTGTCGTGTTTTGGCCTAGGCGCAGTGATGACATTTGGAGTCTCTGGAGGATCAAATTCAATTTCCCCAGCATCTATCATGTCTTGGATTTTATTTTTCAAGGCCCAACAGTGATCTGCGTCATGTCCTGGACAGTTGGAATGGTATGCACATGTTGCGTCGGGGCGATAACTAGGAGAGGAAGTGTTGACATTCTTTGGAGGATCTTTCAATGTAATTAGATTTGCTTTTAACAAGTGCTGCAATGCTTGAGAGATCGGCATGTTGATTTTGGTGAAGTTTCTTCTCGGTGCGTCAGGTCGACGCGTATACTTCGGTGGTTGATCTTTTTGAGGTGCAGATGCAAAGATCGGAACAGCCCCTACAGATTGGTGATGCTCACTTTTGCGACTTTTCTGACTGTGCACTGTATTGACTATTTCTCCCACTGATGGGCCTCTTTGTAGTACCAGAGGAGGAGCCTACTTGAATTTTTCCACTTTGTATGCCGCTTTCGACACGCTCTCCAGTTAATATCAGGTCAGTGAAACCTGACGATGAGCTTCCCAGCAAATGACTGTAAAAAGGGCCAGTTAAAGTGCCCATGAACATGTCGACCAGCTCGCGATCAGATAAGGGAGGTTGAACCCTTCCAGCTAGATCTCTCCACTTTTTTGCATGCTCTTTGAAACTTTCTTTTGGTGCCATGGTCATGCCTCGTAGTTGAGTACGGGTTGGTGCAAGGTCAGCGTTGTATTGATACTGCTTGTAGAATGCAGCAGCCAGATCTTCCCAAGTGTGAACTTTTGCACTTTCCAGTTGGTAGTAACACTCGAGTTGAGTACCCGACAGACTTTCTTGGAAGAAATGAATCCACAATTTGTTATCTGCCGTATGAGGTAGTATCTTCCTCACATAGGACCTTAGATGCAGCTTTGGGCAAGAGACTTCATCATACTTTGCAAAGACAGGAACTTTAAACTCTGGAGGGATAACAACATTTGAGACAAGTCCAAGATCATTGAAGTCTAAACCAGGTGTAAGCCCTCAGTTTTTTATATCTCTCATGAGAGATACGAACTGACTCTTCTTTTGCTTTTGAGTTTTTGAAAATCAGAGTCGCCACCGACTTTTATTTTATCCAATTAAGGAAAGGTTTATAAAAGAAACAGAAAAAGACCTTTAAGAGATTTTGGGTTCGGGGGTTGGTTATACAAAGGGAAGGTATTATCACCCCTTTGTATCCATGATTATCCATGGGCTCTTAATTGCTTAGCTCACTTGTTTGAATCATTTGTCTTGCCTTGAAATGCTTGTATGTGGTTTTAAAATTCATTTTGTAAATTGACTTTGTAATGATCCTTGTGCGAATGTATACAAAGTGTTTATTGTAAGTATAAGAGTGCGCCTAAGAGGGGGGGTGAATTAGGTTTTCAAAAATTTAATCGGTTTTATGAGAATACTTCTAATAATTTTTGGTTAAGTGTTTGAAGGTTTTTGTAAGGTTCTTTTCTTTTCTTTGGTAATGGTGATGAAAGCGATAAAGTGCGGAAAAGTAAAGAACGCAACGATATATACTGGTTCCCCTCACAATCCGAGAGTACTCCAGTCCCCTTTCAAACACGAAAGAGATTTCACTATAGTTAGAATTATTGTACAAGCCTATGCCTACTATCTAACCTATAGGGTGATCAAAGGTTCTTAACACCTTTAAGATCAATCAACACTAATGTGAATGAAGAACAATCCTCTTCAAACACACCACTTACTTCCAACAATCCTGGATAGTAAGGAGATAATTTTCTTTGAATTTTTACAAGAGATTTAGATGAAGTTTGTATAGCACTATCAATCTTGTATTGATCTTCTTCTTCAAATAAACAATTCTCAAAATGAATATAAGTGTTCACAATGTATGCATGAAACTTTAAATGAATTCTTAATGAAAATGTGTGTAGAAAGTTTCATATAAAAATTCTGGTTTGTGGACACTTTAAAATAATGAAATTTATGAGTATGAATTGTTAATGAAGAAGTTGAATAATGATTCTGAAATATGTAGTATTTATAATGTGTCAAACACCTCTTTGAATGGTTATTTTTCCATGAAACAATGCAATGATCAAGTGGTAAGAAAATGGATTCGTTTGAATAAGATCATGCAATGAAAAAACACACTGGTTCAGTAGGAACCGGTTCCTACCTGGGACAACCCGGTTCCTGCTGAACGTTACAGCAGAAATTTCAAATTTTGAACTGAGGAACCGGTTCCCACCTAGGGACAACCCGGTTCCCCATAGTAAAACACAGAGAACTGAAAACTTAGAATGCTGGGAACCGGTTCTCCCATAGGGACAACCCGGTTCCTAAAACCTTTATTTTGAATTTTAACTTTGAAAAAGGTTTTAAATGAACTTTTGAAGGATGACACTTTGTAGTATGTTTATGATATGCATGGAAATATATTTGTGAACAATTATATGTCAAAGTAAGTATTGTTTATACCTTTGACATTTTAGCTTGATTCTTGAATCTTCACAATTTCTTCAAGACTTTGAAATGATGTATTTTTGCTTGATACTTGAAATTCTTTTTGCACATCCTTTATAAAAGCTTGATGTCCATATTGTCTTCATCGAAACACACTATACTTGAGAAGCTTGCATTTACATCTTTTGAAAGATGTTTTGAAAAAGAGCTTTAACTTCGTAATGATCCTTGTTTGGATATATACCAAGTGTTGTCTTTTTTTTGAAAGTTTTATTTAGAAAAACAATGATATATGAGACATTTTGTTGTTTTGATTTGAGGCAGCAATTAGGAGATCTACCCTAAGTTTATAAGGTCCTTTCCTATTTCTTTTAGAAAATTCTCTTTTAACCGGATGTAAACAAAAGTTTGAATTTGTATTTGAAACAGTAGAATTTGATTTTGAAAAGAGTAACAAAGGTGCAAATGTGATTGTGTTCTGATTCAGATATTTTTATCTTTGAAGTTAGTGACCTAACGCTTCAGTTATTATCTTTGACATACATGCAGTTTTATATGTACAGAATTTAAAGTGCGGGAAAGTAAAATGCGGAAAATAAATCTACGCTATTACATCGATTGTGCGGGAAATGTAAACTACGCTATTTACATAATTTTGACAACCTATACACTTTATCTAGGAATTTTAAATTGCAATAAGATAAAAGAAAATTTTTTGGATTTTTTGTATGGTTGATTTTAATTAGAATTAATGCATAATTAATTTAATTAAAATGAGAAAAGGTAGAAATAAAATTTAAACCTAAAAATTAAGTCTAAAATATGTTCATATTTCTTATTAATTAATTTTAAAGTAAAACTAATTTTTTTGGTTTTTTTGAAGATGTTTTTGAAATTATTAAGTTAATTAACATATAATTATGCAAATAATTATACAAATAATTAAAACTTAAAGAGAAAAACATTCTAAATATGTACAAAATTAATCTATAATATATAAACCTAATTTAATAAAAAGAACAAATTTTTTCTGATTTTTTGATTGGTTGAAATAATTAAAAAGCAAATATATAAATATATACTAATTAATTAAACAAAATATTTCAATTATTAAGAAAAATAAAATATTTTTGTGTCAAAAATTAATAGATTATTTTATAAACCTAAAAATATTTTTATTATATAATAATATGATCATGTGTGGTGGATGGTAGAGTCTATGGTATGGACTGGCAGGTCATAAGCGTTAGATGATGGAATTAACGAGATCAGATGGCTTGGAAGCGAAGGTGCATGGCACGTGTATCACCTGCAAAACACTGAATCACAAATCAATTTAAAAAAACACGCGCGCGTTCTGGCCAATAGGGAGAGGCCACGTCTTCGTCTTCAACCTCTCGCCACCACTTTTAACAGCGTTTTCTTAAAAAAAGCGCTGTAATAAGTGAGTCTCAAACCCGCAAAATAGCGAATAGGGGTAAACTCATGCAAAAAAATTTCGCGACCTATGTAATCAACTAGCCTTGATCCACTGAGTTCAAATATGCCATTAGTTTTGTCTAATTTTGCCTCTAGCGAAAAATCCCAAATTTTAGCTTAAGAACCCTAAAATGGTATATTCTACAAACGACCATTAAAACTCAATTAGAGCTCCAGAAACGACCAGAGCACCAATCTAAACACAAATATATGTCTACATCTTGTTAAACATGCATGAATGATCAGATACGAGTTGATTTTTGTTTGAACAAACCGTGGCTTGTGTAGCTCGGTTTGTGAGGTTTTGATGCTTAGAATTTGTTTGGATATGTTCAATGAAGTTCAGAGATGATGTTTGAATACTTGGTTTGGATTGAAACTAGCTGAAATTTAAAATTCGAATTCTAAATTTTCTTCAAAATTACAAGTTGTTACAAGAGTGGTATATGCATAGTATTGGTGCTGAACTTGTGTGTCTATGTTACTGAAGTATCCTACTTCATTTATAAGCAATGAAGTGCTTCAAAACTAAGCTAAGAAGCATTGATGATCTTTGTTGAACTTTAGAATTCTTTAATATAAAAAAGCTTGAATTCTTGACCATGGCTTGATTTTTCTTCAACCTCTTGTCTTAGGCCTGCTTTGTACCTCTCTTGCTGCAGAGTTGAATCATTCTTGGTGGCCTTATCTTAAGAATCAAGCATTGCACCATTATCCTTCACCATTTCTTTTTCAATTTAACTTTAAATGTAATAAAATTAAACCAAAAAAGAAATAAAAATGCTATGGGCCTTAGGTTGGTCGTGGGAGGCCCTTAACATTGTTAGAAGCATGTTTGGATCATGAAAACTTGGCCCCTTTTGGAAAAAAAACACTTTTGATCAATGTTGGTTTCATGCATTTTCCCAAAATATAGCCAACTTCAACAAGGCATAAATCCCTCAATTTTTATCATATGAAGGTGTTCTGGTACTTTTTAGAAACCTCAAGATGTCCTCTACAAGCTACTTTGGAAAATTTTTTTCATTTGGAGAATTTATGTTGATGTTATGGCCTTTGACAAAAGACCACTTTTTGTTGACTTTGAAAATGACCTGTAATGTCTGAGCTCATATTTTTCAAATGGTGAATCCAATGACCATGGGATCAATTGCATTTGAAAGATAATTGAATTTCCTTCAAAACAAGCTTTGGTTGGAATTTTTTGAATGACTGAGGATAGAGTTATGGTCAGTCAAAGTTCAGTTGACTTTTTAGGAGAAAACCCTAATTTTGAAACTTAGGGTTTTGTTGATTTTTGATCTTTCCTTGATGAATTATGATCAACCAATGATCAAATGATGAATCTTTTGACAAAATATGGATGTTGACAAAAAATTTCATTTTTGACTGTCTGTTGACTTTTTTGGTCAAACTGGTCGTCTGTTGACTGTTTGAGCTGCTGACTGTGCGTCTGAGCGAATTGAAGTTTGAAAATTTGTATGCTGGTACTTTGAGATATATGGAGGTCCATGAAATCCATTTGAGGTCTCAAAAAACTTGTTCTCATGAAAAAAAACAAAAAACCCTAGTTAGGGACTTTGTGTAGGAGACAGTTAAGCGTACCTGATTTTTGTGCAGTGCTGAGTCTCTGTTGATCATGTGATGTTCAGAAGACTTCTAGAACAAAAATCTTCGAATTTTTAAATGCAAAAAGATTTATTTGATTGATGGTACAAAACACGGAGAATTGCACTGTCAGCGGGTTTGACTGTCAACTGGCTGTTCGGGCATTAACGTAACAGTTAAAGTGAAAATTCAACAGTTAAAGTTAATTTTTTCTTTTTGTTTTTTTTTTGTTGTGTTAATGGTGAAAATTTATTTACATGAGTTGTTAGAAAAACACAGAAATAATAAATAAATAAAATATACTGTACGCGAACGAAATTACCGATAATAACCTTGAAAAATATTTAAGGCACAGAAAAATAATTATTTAACTGGCAGAAAACACACAAAATATTATCTGGATAATTAAGCTACAGTACGACAAATAGTACGACATTTAATACTGACAGTACAAATATTACATAATATAATGAACAGTACGACAAATAAACGGTACATTATTTGAGAACAAAAGATACGAAAAACTTTAAAAATGACGATTAAAAACCCATGCTATGAATAATAACGTATAGATGATTGGGAGCGTAAACAACCCAGGTCCGCATTTTTCAGGACTATGCAGACAGAAAAAGGACATGATCACCACCAAGACAGTGATGACCATAAGCAAACACGTATCCATCCACTTTGCCATTTTGCCGGGGAAGAAGAGAAAATAAATATGAGGTAGAAATTTGAGAGATGAGTTGAAATTTGATGTGAGTATTTGTGGAAAAAATGAGAGGTATTTATAGAGTGAAAAGAAGGATAGAGACGTTGGGGAATGAAGTGATTCCGTACAAAAAAAGGAAAATTTGAGTGGTAGTAGGATTTGAAAGAAAGTGTATGGTAGGGTTTGAAAAAGAGAGATGTGTAGAATAAAGTTAGGATTTGATTTTGAAAGAAAGAGATTTGAAAAGAAAGGAAAAGATTTTGAAAATAATAGAATATAGTACAAAAATTAGTGAGAAACAAAAAATTAATAATAATTTACTTGTTACCAGTACAGTCTGAATCCCCGAACTTTGCCCCTGCAAAATTTAATTCTGTACCAATTGCGTCAGTACTATTTATCTGCAAATAAATCTCAAATAAACAGCGTGTGTGAAGTGATAAACAGTGATTGGCGTTTGTGTAAGAATAAATTCAACAGCGAACCAAAATACCGTATAAGAAAAATTCTAAAAACCGAGTATTCACAAAATCAGGATATTTATGAAATAAAATCCAAGATTATATGAAATTCTCAATTTTTAGACAGAAGTCTGTTGCCTTCTTTTTTGAAAAAGATGCGGGCAAATTTTGGGGTATAACACCAGGTATTTTCTATATCTCCATAGCTTTCATGCGTTCTTCCAACTGCTGGTATTTGCTATTACCCTGTTCGTCTTCGGAGTGATAATCTTCTTCATCAGGAGAGAGAGAGAGTTTGGCAGAACCCTGGTTGCTGTGGTTGTCTTCTTGATCACCTTCACCGACTACTTCAGGGATTGGCGCTTTTCTAGGCATTCTGGCTGGGACTCTGACTTTCCTCACGAGGTGGCTTAAACCTACAGATCCCTTAGACTTCTTTTTCTTCTTGGTCATCAGGGCTTTCAGTTCCTGTTGCCCCTTTGCTAGCTCCAAAATTGCTATCTGAACTTGGGCGTTTTGTGCCTCGAGATTCTTGATGCTTGTTTCGGAATCCATCCCTTCTAACTGAAATAAACAGCGAGGAGATGAGAAACCTGTTATGTGGACCTGTTATGCAATGTTTATGAATGAAATGTATATGCAATGTTTTCAAGGATCTTAGAATTTAAATTTGTTTAAAAAAGAGAAACAAACATTTATTAGTCAAACATTTTATTTCTTTTTTTTTTTTGTATTTTTTTTCTCTTTTTCTTTGCCTCTTTCGGGCTTACAAGATAAAGCAAAAATAAAGAAAATAAAGGATTCTTCAAGCCTCCCATGGACGCTTTTTCTTTGCACCCAGGAACATGTTGATCTGCTGTTCTTCATGGAGTTGTCTGGTGAGCTCCAACACTTTCCTCTCATAGTCTTGACAGTGTGCTTTGAAGGTGTCCCTTTCTCCTTTTAGTTGAACCCAAGATTTTTGCAACTCTTCCAGGTCAGTTGGCATGTCCGGATGTAGAATAACTCGAGGTTCCTCCCCTTCGACTTCTGGCTCAATGGTCACAGGTAGGATAGCGGGATATGGCATGATGAACTTCTGAGCACGAGCACGCACCCATTTGAGGTAAGGCTCCATGGGAATAGAATTCCATTGTCCTAAAGTCTTGCTTTCTACTTTGTAGACACTGCCCCAAGCATGTATAAACCTCCGTCGATATCGTTGGAAATCATCTTCATAGTCGAACACAATGCCGCAGATGATCATGTCGTGAGGACCATATGCCTCCGCTAATGCCAAGGAGTGGCACATTAGGGTACTCCCCACAATGGTCAATGAGAGTGATGTTTTTTTGAAAAAAGTTGTTCCACCGGATATCTGAATGAGATAAAGACATAATTCTGCGAGACCATTGCATCCTTTGCTCGTTTCTCAACACGGATCGGGGAAGGTGTAATGTAAACCATCTAGCCAGTAGTGGTACATAACACATAAGAGTTCCTCACTTTTTCATGGTACGAGTGTGTAGAGAATGTAAAATGTCTCCCAGCAAAGTAGGTACCGGATTGCGGGTTAAGAAAATGTTGATAGCGTGCACACTTATGAATTGGTCGGGATTAGGGAATAAAACCAACCCATAAATCAAAAGAGCCACAACTTCTTCAAAATCTTGGTAACTCTTATCCTTTAATAGTGATTGAGCCTTTCCCATCAAGAATTTAGCAAGCAAACCCTCAACTCTACTCCTTGTTTCCCAATTAGACTCGATTTCTGACTTTCGTAAATGTAAGGCAGCGACAATGATTTCAGGCTTTGGGACCTTTTCTAAACCAGTGAAAGGTAATTGATCTCGAACAGGTAACCCAATTAGTTCGGAGAATTCCTCCAAGGTGGGTACTAGCTGGTAATCGGGAAATGTAAAACAATGATGTTCGGGATCAAAGAATTGGAACAGAACCCGTATCATGTCTTCTTCAAATTTTGAGGTAACCAAATGGAGTAGGAGACCGTGCCTCTCGGTGAATTGAGCATTTCTGGGAAATTCTGATATTAAGTCCTTTAGTTCAGACGGTACTGTTGAGATGTTGATCCAGATATAATTTCTGGTAGCGGGAGCCATTACCTGCAATCAGCAGAACAAAAATAAACTTTTCGATCCTTGAAATGATTAGTGAGAAATTATATGCTTATGATGTTATGATGTCAAACATGTGGCAAACACACACAAATCACACAGTAGCCTTAGGTTTAAAGGCTTGCATGAGGTTCATAGGTGATACCCTCCCCACTGAAGTTTAGTTGGTTTAAACCTGTCTTAAAATGATATTCGGGTTCTATGATCCTTGGAGACAACATCTGAATACGGCACTCGGACGGCCGATCAAAACATTCCTCGAGGATAACTAACTTCGATCAATTTCAAAGTCAGTCACTTAATAGGCCACAAGTCAAGTTCAACTAAAGGTTCTAAGGCAAATTAGTTCTTGATGACATTTTGGAAGCCTAACATACTCCTTGATCGTTTTCAAGGGATATCAGTACAGACCAAAGTGTCGCACTAACGGTGACTACCAGATCAACCGTATCGGTACATGCCGTACAGTTTCCTTGGTCTATTGTCACATACTTAAGGTATCTCGAGATTCGGGATAGAATCTTTCACACAAGTAAATACCCAAACAAACCTTTGAAAAATAGAGCAAACAAGACAAGCAATTGAAAACATCAAAGTGATCTAAACTCTAAGGTAACCCCTTTAAAAACATTTTGTTTTTGAAATCCCCAGCAGAGTCGCCAGTTCTGTCGTCCTCGGTTTTTTGTGGGATGCGAACTGACTCTTCTTTTTATTTTTGAATTGTGAAAATCAGAGAGTCGCCACCGACTTTTATTTTATCCAATTAAGGAAAGGTTTATAAAAGAAACAAAAAAAGACCTTAAAGAGATTTTGGGTTCGGGGTAGGTTATACAAAGGGAAGGTGTTAGCACCCCTTTGTATCCATGGTTATCCATGGGCTCTTAATTGCTTAGCTCACTTGTTTGAATCGTTTGTCTTGCTTTGAAATGCTTGTATATGGTTTTAAATATTTTGTAGAGAGTTAACTTTGTAATGAACCTTGTGCGGATGTATACAAAGTGTTTATCTTTCGAAAGATATTTTGATGGTTTAAATAAGATTTTTAACTTCGTAATGATCCTTGTTTGGATATATACAAAGTGTAGTCTTTTGAATGTTTGTTTTGAAAAACAGTGATGTTGAAAAGCTTTTGTTATTTTTGATTGAGCAAGCAATTAGGAGGTATAGCCTAAGTCTATAAGGTTCTATTTCTTTAGAAAACTTTCCTTGACTGGGTACAGAAGAAATTTGAATTGTATTTGAAACAATAAGTTTTGATTTTGAAAAGAGTAACAGAGGGATTACCCTAAGAGGTGCAAGTGTGATTGTGTTTTATTTTCAGATATTTTTTATCTTTGAAATTAGTGATCTAGCGATTCAGTTATTATTCTTGACATACACGCAGCTTTATATGTACAGAAATTAAAGTGCGGGAATGTAAAATGCGGAAAGGAAATCTACGCTATTACATCGATTGTGCGAGAAATGTAAACTACGCTATTTACATGAACTTGACAACCTATACACTTATCTATGAATTTAAATGGCAATAAGATAAAGGGAAAATATTTTTGGATTTTTGGATGGTTGATTTTAATTAAAATTAATGCATAATTAATTTAATTAAAAAGGAAATAAATTTAGAAATAAAATTTAAACCTAAAAAAATTAAGTCTAAAATATGTCCAAATTGTTTGTTAATTAATTTTAAAATAAAATTAATTTTTTTTGGGATTTTTGAGATTGTTTTGGAGATTATTAAGTTAATTAACATATAATTATACAAATAATTATACACATAAATTAAACTTAAAGATAAAAATATTCTAAATATGTGGGAAATTAGTTTATAATATATAAATCTAATTTAAATAAAAGAAAATATTTTTTTGATATTTTGATAGGTTAAAAATTAATTAAAAGATAAATATAACAATATTAACTTATTAATTAAACAAAATATTTTAATTATGAAGAAAAATAAAATATTTTTGTGTCAAAAATTAATTAAACATTTTATCACCCTAAAAATATTTATAATATATAATTTTTTTTATTTTTAAAACTATTTTAAATTAATTTTACAAGGAAAATCAAATAAAATAGAAAATATATTAAATATACGATCTGGTGTGGTTGATGGGAGGGTCTATGGTATGGATGCGTGCTCAGATGCGTTGGATGAGCTGGCAGGATTGATCATGTGGCTGCTGAAGCAAGGAAGCATGGCTTATGATGAGCGCGCAAACACTGGATCCAAGGAATTTAAACTTGCTGACGCGCGTTTTCTGGCCAATCAGAGCCTGCCACGCTTCGTCTTCTTCCTCCCTTCCGTTGCTAAAGCTTCTGCAACTGTGGCTAAAGCTTTTAGCTACGGTTTTTTTGCGTAGCTGTAGACCTGCAAACAATCAAAACTTTACACAAGCAATATAAACTAATTAGGAGGCCATAGTTCAACTTAAAATTGTCCCCTGAGTTCAAATATGCCCTTAGTTTCTCCTAATTTTGCCTAAATCGAATAATCCTAAAATGGAGCTCAAGAACCCTAGAATGGCAACTTCGTGTACAAGCATCCAAACCTCAATTAAACTTCCAGAAATGATCAGAACATCAAACTAAACTTAAATATGGGATTACATCTTATTAAATATGCATGTATGATTATATTTTTATAGCTTTTTGTTTGAACAAACCGTGAGCTATGGAGCTCGGTTTAAGGTGTTTTGGTTGATGGAAACTATTGGAATAGTTTTAGAATCACTTGAGGGTCGTGTTTGGACAATTATTTGCATTTGAATCTAACTCAAACTAAAAATTCGAATTTTCAATTTCTTTGAAATTTTCAAGTTGGTACAAGAGTGATACAAGCATATGTTTGGTTCTGAATTCGTGTCTCCCTTGTTGCTGAAGTATTCTAAGCATTTTATAGGCAATAGCGGTGCTGCAAACTTAAGCTAACAAGCATTGATTGTCTTTGAACTTTTGAATTTTTTAATATAAAAGCTTTGAATTTCTTGGCCATGGCTTTAATTTTCTTCACCCCTCTTGCCATAGGTCCTCTGTGCCTCTATGCTGCAGAAGTTAAGCTAACTTGGTGACTCAAGCTAAGGACAAAAGCTTTGGATAATTGTCTTGAACCGTTTCTTTTTTAATTTTACTTTAAATGTAATAAAATTAAATTAAAAAAGAAACAAAAATGTCATGGGCCTAATGTTGGTCATGGGAGCCCTTTAACATCATTAGAAACATGTTTGGATCATGAATGCTTGGCCTCTTATGGAAAAAAACAATTTTGGTCAATGCTAGTTTCATGCATTTTCCCAAAAAATAGCCAACTTCAACAAGGCATAAATCCCTCAATTTTGATCATATGAAGGAGTTCTTATACTTTTTAGAAACCTCAAGATGTCCTCTACAAGCTACTTTGGAAGCCTTTTTGCATTTGGAGAAGTTATCTTGATGTTATGGGCTTTGACAAAAAACCACTTTTTGTTGACTTTGAAAATGACCTGTAATGCCTGAGCTCATATTTTCCAAATGGTAAATCCAATGACCATGGGACCAACTTCATTTGAAAGATAATTGAATTTCCTTCAAAATAAGCTTTGGTTGGGATTTTTTGGATGAATGAGGAAAGAGTTATGGCCGGTCAAAGTTCAGTTGACTTTTTAGGAGAAAACCCTAATTTTGAAACTTAGGGTTTTGTTGATTTCTGAACGTTTCTTGATGAATTATGATCAACCATTGATCAAACTATGAATCTTTTGACAAAATATGGATGTTGACAAAAAATTGCATTTTTAACTGTCTGTTGACTTTTCGGTCAAACTGGTCGTCTGTTGCTTGTTTGAGCTGCTGACTGTGCGTCCGAGCGCATCGAAGTTTGAAAATTTGTCTGGTGGTACTTTGAGACATATGGAGATCCATGAAATCCATTTGAGGTCTCAAAAAACTTGTTCTCCTGAAAAAAAAAACAAAAACCCTAGTTAGGGATTGTTTGTGTAGGAGGCAGTTAAGCGTACCTGATTTTTGTGCAGTGTTGAGTCTCTGCTGATCATGTGATTATCAGAAGACTTCTAGAACAAAAATCTTGGAATTTTTAAATGTGAAAGATTGATTTGAATGATGATACAAAACACGGAGAATCGTGCTGTCAGCGGGTTTGACTGTTAACTAGCTGTCCGGGCATTAACGTAATAGTTAAAGTGAAAACTCAACAGTTAAAGTTAATTTTTTCTTTTTGTTTTTGTTGTGTTAATGGTGAAAAATTATTTACATGATTTGTTAGAAAAACACAAACATAATAAATAATAAAAATATACCGTACGCGAACGAAATTACCGATAATGAAATTGAAAAGGATTTAATGCACAGAAATAAGTATTTAACTAGCAATAAACACACGTAATATTATCTCGATAATTAAACAACAGTATAACAAATAGTATAATATTTAATACTGACAGTACGAATATTTCATAAAAATACAGCGAACAGTACGACAAATATAATGAACGGTACATTATTTGAAAGCGAAGGATACGACAAATTCTAAATATGACGATTAAAGACCCATGCTATAAACAACAGAAAATAGATGCACAGAAGTGTAAGCATCCCAGGTCCGCATTTCTCAGGACTATGCAGACAGAAGAAAGACATGATCACCGTAAAAACAGTGATGACCATAAGAAAAAACGTATCCACCCACTTTGCCATTTTTTGTCGGGGAAGAAGAGAAAATAATTATGAGATAGTATGATAGAAATTTGGGGGATGAGTGAAATTTGATGTGAGATTTTATGGAAAAAATGAGGGGTATTTATAGAGAGAAAAGAAGGATGGAGACGTTGGGAAATGAAGTGATACCGTACAAAAAAGGAAAGTTTGAATGATAGTAGGTTTTGAAAGAAAGTGTATGGTAGGGTTTGAAAAGAAAGATGTATGGAATAAAGTTAGGATTTGATTTGAAATAAAGAGATTTGAAAACACTAATATAGTACAAAAATTAGTGGGAAACAATAAACAATAATAATTTAATTGTTACCAGTACAGTCTGAATCCCCGGACTCTGTGCCTGCAAAATTTAATTCTGTACCAATTGCATCAGTACTATATATCTGCAAATAAATCTCAAATAAACAGCATGTGTGAAGTGATAAACAGTACTTGGCGTTTGTGTAAGAATAAACTCAACAGCCAACCAAAATACCGTATAAGAATATTCTAAAAAACTGAGTATTCATAAAATCAGGATATTCATGAAATAAAATCCAAGATTATATGAAACTCCAAATTTTAGACAGAAGTCTGTTACCTTCTGTTTGAAAAAAAGATGCGGGCAAATTTTGGGGTACAACACTATCATTACAATGGTTTTCTATCTTGAGCCTTGGAGTGGTTGTTTATATCAACTACACAATCTTAGTAGAACTTAATTAGTCATTATGTGCCATAAAAAGCAACCACCCATCTAAAATTTACCATATATAAAATTCTCATCCTTTTCAAATCATCCTTTATTTTACCATTTGTTTAAGAACATAGTACTCAAACATGGTTTCAAAGAGATGATTCAGAAGAGCCAGTATCACTTGCATACCCTTCTGTTTAGATTAATCTAAATTCCAAAAGTCTTGATGATTTCTTTTTTGCTTTGGCTACACAAGTCTCATTACACTCAGAATTCTTTGAGAACTATCAATTTAAATCTACTATCTAGAATTTTCTTTGAAATCTGATTTTTTTTAGTACGTCAGGTTTAGGTACGGCTAGAGCAAATCCATTAAGTTTTAAAATAACTTTGTCTTGTATCATTCCAAAACACACTCCCACATAACACTTAATATCACACTTTTGTTGAGTTCCTGTAGTTGTGCCAATGACAAAGTTTCTTTGATCATGTGAGTCCATATTTGTGTCCTTGCTGATTGAAATAAGAACAAATGCAACTAAATCCTCTGAAATGGTATCCTCAAACTCCATAGATTTAACTTTACTATTGGAAGTGAAGCAAGCATTTGAGTGATCACTATATCTAGAGATTTTACATATACTACTAATGTTATGCATTGTTTACTAATTGTACATGAAATGATTTTACTTTCATCAATCTAATTATGGACGTGTGAAATTTCTATCCAAGTCACAAAGCTTCTAAGTTTTAAAAGACACTCAACACCGCATTCATGATGAAGTTATTTAGATTTAAACCATCCTTTTGTTTTTATCTGATGAGCCACGAGATATCCTAAACTTAAAATTTAAGTGTATAACAACAAAGAAATAAAGGTCGGGCAATTCTTATTTTAATGATTTTGGAATGAAAGTTTGGAAGAGTGCCCCAATTGGATGAAATTTTTCAGCATGTAAAACAAAATACATGTTGAGAAACACATCTTAATTAGAGTAGAAATTGTTTTCAAATAATCTAATACAATTCTATTCAAATAAAATGTGAAGGGAAGAGTATTTAAAAAATGGAAGGCACTAAAATTCATGTTAAGGAAGAATATAACCAATTTTGAAGTTATTGTTTTTGAAAAAGGGTTATCTAAGTTATGGAAAGGAAGTTTTTGCCACCACCTTGACATGTGAAATTACATTTTGATGGAACAAACCATCATGTCAGTCTTTCTTCAATCCATAGTAAACTAAAATTGAATAGACATACTAAACAATCCTCTTGTCCTTGAATAAGCTCTTAAGAGAGAAGGCTCAAGTTCAACATTGTTTCTCTCATATTTCAAAAAACAAGTGTTGTGATCCGTGTTACTAAGCAATGCGACCAGATATGAATCTTCAACAGTTTAGCATATAGTAGTACGATATCCAAATAAATGTAAAAGTTTGTGTGTTGGTGTTTTCTTTGGTTTCGAACAAATTTTTTGTGGATAATGTAGATTTTTATAAAAATATCAAAATTGAATTTTAGTGGTACCACATTTTTACAGTCAGGTGGTTTCGACGACATTCTCGTGAAGAAGTTATGAATATGCAACGTTTTAATATATTTCAAGATGTGAACTACTAATACTATATTATGGAAAAAAAACCAATTTCTTAAATTGACATCTTTTATGAATGTGAAACTTACTCAAATTTTATAAAATTATAATATTTGTTCGACTTAATCACTTTGAGTAGAAATTTTAAGAAAATGATTTTCACAACAATACAAGAAGTCGCTTTCGCCGAGTGGTTAAGGCGTGTGCCTGCTAAGTACATGGGGTTTCCCCACGAGAGTACGAATCTCTCAGGCGACGAGTATTACTTTTTATTACATATAAAAATTGACGCTAGTGTGCCATCTCAATTTTCAAACAAAACATAAAATCGGAAAAATACTGACTAAATCCTATCATTACAATGGTTTTCTATCTTGAGCCTTGGAGTGGTTGTTTATATCAACTACTCAATCTCAGTAGAACTTAATTAGTCATTACGTTCCATAAAAAGCAACCACCCATTTGAAATATACCATATATAAAGTTCCCATCCTTTTCAAATCATCCTTTATTTTACCATTTGTTTAAGAACATACTACTCAAATATGGTTTCAAAGAGATGATTCAGAAGAGCTAGTATCACTTACATACCCTTCTGCTTAGATTATTCCAAATTCCAAAATTCTTGATGATTTCTTTTGTGCTTTGGCTACACAAGCCTCATTACACTCAGAATTCTTTGAGAACTATCAATTTAAATCTACTATCTAGAATCTTCTTTGAAATCTAATTTTTTTTAGTACATCAGGTTTAGGTACGGCTAGAGCAAATCTATTAAGTTTTAAAATAACTTTGTCTTGTATCACTCTAAAACACACTCCCACATAACACTTAATGTCACTCTTTGATTGAGTTTTGTAGTTGTGCCAATGACAAAGTTTCTTTGATCATGTGAGTCCATATTTGTGTGCTTGCTGATTGAAATAAGAACAAATGCAACAAAATCCTCTGAAATGGTATCCTCAAACTCCATAGATTTAACTTTACTATTGGAATTGAAGCAAGCATTTGAGTGATCACTATATCTAGAAATTTTACACATACTACTAATGTTATGCATTGTTTACTAATTGTTCATGAAATGATTTTACTTTCATCAAGCTAATTATGGACGTGTGAAATTTCTATCCAAGTCACAAAGCTTCTAAGTTTTAAAAGACACTCAACACCGCATTCATGATGAAGTTATTTGGATTTAAACCATCTTTTTGTTTTTATCTATTGAGCCACGAGATATCCTAAACTAAAAATTTAAGTGTATAACAACAAAGAAATGAAGGTCGGGCAATTCTTATTTTAATGATTTTGGAATGAATGTTTTGAAGAGTGCCCCAATTGGATGAAGTTTTTCAGCTTGTTAAACAAAATACATGTTGAGAAACACATCTTAATTAGAGTAGAAATTGTTTTCAAATATTCTAATACAATTCTATTCAAATAAAATGTGCAGGGAAGAGTATTTAAAAAATGGAAGGCACTAAAATTCATGTTAAGGAAGAATATAACCAATTTTGAAGGTGTTATTTTTGCAAAAAAGGTTATCTAAGTTATGGAAAGGAAGTTTTTGCCACCACCTTGACATGTGAAATTACATTTTGAAGGAACAAACCATCATGTTCAGTCTTTCTTCAATCCATAGTAAACTAAAACTGAATAGACATACTAAACAATCCTCTTGTCCTTGAATAAGCTCTTAAGAGAGAAGGCTCAAGTTCAACATTGTTTCTCTCATATTTCAAAAAACAAGTGTTGTGATCCGTGTTACTAAGCAATGCGACAAGATATGAATCTTCAACAGTTTAGCATATAGTAGTACGATATCCAAATAAATGTAAAAGTTTGTGCGTTGGTGTTTTCTTTGGTTTCGAACAAAATTTTTGTGGATAATGTATATTTTTATAAAAATATCAAAATTGAATATTAGTGGTACCACATTTTTACAGTCAGGTGGTTTCGACGACATTCTCGTGAAGAAGTTATGAATATGCAACGTTTTAATATATTTCAAGATGTGAAGTATTAATAAGGTATAATGGAAAAAAAACAATTTCTTAAATTGACATCTTTTACTAATGTGAAACATACTCAAATTTTATAAAATTATAATATTTGTTCAACTTAATCATTTTGAGTAGAAATGTTAAGAAAATGATTTTCACAACAATACAAGCAGTCGCTTTGGCCGAGTGGTTAAGGCGTGTGCCTGCTAAGTACATGGGGTTTCCCCGCGAGAGTTCGAATCTCTCAGGCGACGGGTATTACTTTTTATTACATATAAAAATTAACGCTAGTGTGCCATCTCAATTTTCAAACCAAACATAAAATCGGAAAAATACTGACTAAATCCTATCATTACAATGGTTTTCTATCTTGAGCCTTGGAGTGGTTGTTTATATCAACTACTCAATCTCATAGAACTTAATTAGTCATTACGTGCCATAAAAACAAACCACCCATATGAAATATACCATATATAAAATTCCCATCCTTTTCAAATCATCCTTTATTTTACCATTTGTTTAAGAACATACTACTCAAATATGGTTTCAAAGAGATGATTCAGAAGAGCTAGTATCACTTACATACCCTTCTGCGTAGATTATTCCAAATTCCAAAATTCTTGATGATTTCTTTTGTGCTTTGGCTACACAAGCCTCATTACACTCAGAATTCTTTGAGAACTATCAATTTAAATCTACTATCTAGAATCTTCTTTGAAATCTGTTTTTTTTAGTACATCAGGTTTAGGTACGGCTAGAGCAAATCTATTAAGTTTTAAAATAACTTTGTCTTGTATCACTCCAAAACACACTCCCACATAACACTTAATGTCACTCTTTGATTGATTTTTGTAGTTATGCCAATGACAAAGTTTCTTTGATCATGTGAGTCCATATTTGTGTGCTTGCTGATTGAAATAAGAACAAATGCAACAAAATCCTCTGAAATGGTATCCTCAAACTCCATAGATTTAACTTTACTATTGGAATTGAAGCAAGCATTTGAGTGATCACTATATCTAGAAATTTTACACATACTACTAATGTTATGCATTGTTTACTAATTGTTCATGAAATGATTTTACTTTCATCAAGCTAATTATGGACGTGTGAAATTTCTATCCAAGCCACAAAGCTTCTAAGTTTTAAAAGACACTCAACACCGCATTCATGATGAAGTTATTTGGATTTAAACCATCTTTTTGTTTTTATCTATTGAGCCACGAGATATCCTAAACTAAAAATTTAAGTGTATAACAACAAAGAAATGAAGGTCGGGCAATTCTTATTTTAATGATTTTGGAATGAATGTTTTGAAGAGTGCCCCAATTGGATGAAGTTTTTCAGCTTGTTAAACAAAATACATGTTGAGAAACACATCTTAATTAGAGTAGAAATTGTTTTCAAATATTCTAATACAATTCTATTCAAATAAAATGTGCAGGGAAGAGTATTTAAAAAATGGAAGGCACTAAAATTCATGTTAAGGAAGAATATAACCAATTTTGAAGGTGTTATTTTTGCAAAAAAGGTTATCTAAGTTATGGAAAGGAAGTTTTTGCCACCACCTTGACATGTGAAATTACATTTTGAAGGAACAAACCATCATGTTCAGTCTTTCTTCAATCCATAGTAAACTAAAACTGAATAGACATACTAAACAATCCTCTTGTCCTTGAATAAGCTCTTAAGAGAGAAGGCTCAAGTTCAACATTGTTTCTCTCATATTTCAAAAAACAAGTGTTGTGATCCGTGTTACTAAGCAATGCGACAAGATATGAATCTTCAACAGTTTAGCATATAGTAGTACGATATCCAAATAAATGTAAAAGTTTGTGCGTTGGTGTTTTCTTTGGTTTCGAACAAAAATTTTGTGGATAATGTATATTTTTATAAAAATATCAAAATTGAATATTAGTGGTACCACATTTTTACAGTCAGGTGGTTTCGACGACATTCTCGTGAAGAAGTTATGAATATGCAACGTTTTAATATATTTCAAGATGTGAACTATTAATAAGGTATAATGGAAAAAAAACAATTTCTTAAATTGACATCTTTTACTAATGTGAAACATACTCAAATTTTATAAAATTATAATATTTGTTCAACTTAATCATTTTGAGTAGAAATTTTAAGAAAATGATTTTCACAACAATACAAGCAGTCGCTTTGGCCGAGTGGTTAAGGCGTGTGCCTGCTAAGTACATGGGGTTTCCCCGCGAGAGTTCGAATCTCTCAGGCGACGGGTATTACTTTTTATTACATATAAAAATTAACGCTAGTGTGCCATCTCAATTTTCAAACCAAACATAAAATCGGAAAAATACTGACTAAATCCTATCATTACAATGGTTTTCTATCTTGAGCCTTGGAGTGGTTGTTTATATCAACTACTCAATCTCATAGAACTTAATTAGTCATTACGTGCCATAAAAACAAACCACCCATATGAAATATACCATATATAAAATTCCCATCCTTTTCAAATCATCCTTTATTTTACCATTTGTTTAAGAACATACTACTCAAATATGGTTTCAAAGAGATGATTCAGAAGAGCTAGTATCACTTACATACCCTTCTGCGTAGATTATTCCAAATTCCAAAATTCTTGATGATTTCTTTTGTGCTTTGGCTACACAAGCCTCATTACACTCAGAATTCTTTGAGAACTATCAATTTAAATCTACTATCTAGAATCTTCTTTGAAATCTGTTTTTTTTAGTACATCAGGTTTAGGTACGGCTAGAGCAAATCTATTAAGTTTTAAAATAACTTTGTCTTGTATCACTCCAAAACACACTCCCACATAACACTTAATGTCACTCTTTGATTGATTTTTGTAGTTGTGCCAATGACAAAGTTTCTTTGATCATGTGAGTCCATATTTGTGTGCTTGCTGATTGAAATAAGAACAAATGCAACAAAATCCTCTGAAATGGTATCCTCAAACTCCATAGATTTAACTTTACTATTGGAATTGAAGCAAGCATTTGAGTGATCACTATATCTAGAAATTTTACACATACTACTAATGTTATGCATTGTTTACTAATTGTTCATGAAATGATTTTACTTTCATCAAGCTAATTATGGACGTGTGAAATTTCTATCCAAGTCACAAAGCTTCTAAGTTTTAAAAGACACTCAACACCGCATTCATGATGAAGTTATTTGGATTTAAACCATCTTTTTGTTTTTATCTATTGAGCCACGAGATATCCTAAACTAAAAATTTAAGTGTATAACAACAAAGAAATGAAGGTCGGGCAATTCTTATTTTAATGATTTTGGAATGAATGTTTTGAAGAGTGCCCCAATTGGATGAAGTTTTTCAGCTTGTTAAACAAAATACATGTTGAGAAACACATCTTAATTAGAGTAGAAATTGTTTTCAAATATTCTAATACAATTCTATTCAAATAAAATGTGCAGGGAAGAGTATTTAAAAAATGGAAGGCACTAAAATTCATGTTAAGGAAGAATATAACCAATTTTGAAGGTGTTCTTTTTGCAAAAGGGTTATCTAAGTTATGGAAAGGAAGTTTTTGCCACCACCTTGACATGTGAAATTACATTTTGAAGGAACAAACCATCATGTTCAGTCTTTCTTCAATCCATAGTAAACTAAAACTGAATAGACATACTAAATAATCCTCTTGTCCTTGAATAAGCTCTTAAGAGAGAAGGCTCAAGTTCAACATTGTTTCCCTCATATTTCAAAAAACAAGTGTTGTGATCCGTGTTACTAAGCAATGCGACAAGATATGAATTTTCAACAATTTAGCATATAGTAGTACGATATCCAAATAAATGTAAAAGTTTGTGCGTTGGTGTTTTCTTTGGTTTCGAACAAAAATTTTGTGGATAATGTAGATTTTTATAAAAATATCAAAATTGAATTTTAGTGGTACCACATTTTTACAGTCAGGTGGTTTCGACGACATTCTCGTGAAGAAGTTATGAATATGCAACGTTTTAATATATTTCAAGATGTGAACTATTAATACGATATTATGGAAAAAAAACCAATTTCTTAAATTGACATCTTTTATGAATGTGAAACTTACTCAAATTTTATAAAATTATAATATTTGTTCAACTTAATCATTTTGAGTAGAAATTTTAAGAAAATGATTTTCACAACAATACAAGCAGTCGCTTTGGCCGAGTGGTTAAGGCGTGTGCCTGCTAAGTACATGGGGTTTCCCCGCGAGAGTTCGAATCTCTCAGGCGACGGGTATTACTTTTTATTACATATAAAAATTAACGCTAGTGTGCCATCTCAATTTTCAAACCAAACATAAAATCGGAAAAATACTGACTAAATCCTATCATTACAATGGTTTTCTATCTTGAGCCTTGGAGTGGTTGTTTATATCAACTACTCAATCTCATAGAACTTAATTAGTCATTACGTGCCATAAAAACAAACCACCCATATGAAATATACCATATATAAAATTCCCATCCTTTTCAAATCATCCTTTATTTTACCATTTGTTTAAGAACATACTACTCAAATATGGTTTCAAAGAGATGATTCAGAAGAGCTAGTATCACTTACATACCCTTCTGCGTAGATTATTCCAAATTCCAAAATTCTTGATGATTTCTTTTGTGCTTTGGCTACACAAGCCTCATTAAACTCAGAATTCTTTGAGAACTATCAATTTAAATCTACTATCTAGAATCTTCTTTGAAATCTGTTTTTTTTAGTACATCAGGTTTAGGTACGGCTAGAGCAAATCTATTAAGTTTTAAAATAACTTTGTCTTGTATCACTCCAAAACACACTCCCACATAACACTTAATGTCACTCTTTGATTGATTTTTGTAGTTGTGCCAATGACAAAGTTTCTTTGATCATGTGAGTCCATATTTGTGTGCTTGCTGATTGAAATAAGAACAAATGCAACAAAATCCTCTGAAATGGTATCCTCAAACTCCATAGATTTAACTTTACTATTGGAATTGAAGCAAGCATTTGAGTGATCACTATATCTAGAAATATTACACATACTACTAATGTTATGCATTGTTTACTAATTGTTCATGAAATGATTTTACTTTCATCAAGCTAATTATGGACGTGTGAAATTTCTATCCAAGTCACAAAGCTTCTAAGTTTTAAAAGACACTCAACACCGCATTCATGATGAAGTTATTTGGATTTAAACCATCTTTTTGTTTTTATCTATTGAGCCACGAGATATCCTAAACTAAAAATTTAAGTGTATAACAACAAAGAAATGAAGGTCGGGCAATTCTTATTTTAATGATTTTGGAATGAATGTTTTGAAGAGTGCCCCAATTGGATGAAGTTTTTCAGCTTGTTAAACAAAATACATGTTGAGAAACACATCTTAATTAGAGTAGAAATTGTTTTGAAATATTCTAATACAATTCTATTCAAATAAAATGTGCAGGGAAGAGTATTTAAAAAATGAAAGGCACTAAAATTCATGTTAAGGAAGAATATAACCAATTTTGAAGGTGTTCTTTTTGCAAAAGGGGTATCTAAGTTATGGAAAGGAAGTTTTTGCCACCACCTTGACATGTGAAATTACATTTTGAAGGAACAAACCATCATGTTCAGTCTTTCTTCAATCCATAGTAAACTAAAACTGAATAGACATAATAAATAATCCTCTTGTCCTTGAATAAGCTCTTAAGAGAGAAGGCTCAAGTTCAACATTGTTTCCCTCATATTTCAAAAAACAAGTGTTGTGATCCGTGTTACTAAGCAATGCGACAAGATATGAATTTTCAACAATTTAGCATATAGTAGTACGATATCCAAATAAATGTAAAAGTTTGTGCGTTGGTGTTTTCTTTGGTTTCGAACAAAAATTTTGTGGATAATGTAGATTTTTATAAAAATATCAAAATTGAATTTTAGTGGTACCACATTTTTACAGTCAGGTGGTTTCGACGACATTCTCGTGAAGAAGTTATGAATATGCAACGTTTTAATATATTTCAAGATGTGAACTATTAATACGATATTATGGAAAAAAAACCAATTTCTTAAATTGACATCTTTTATGAATGTGAAACTTACTCAAATTTTATAAAATTATAATATTTGTTCAACTTAATCATTTTGAGTAGAAATTTTAAGAAAATGATTTTCACAACAATACAAGCAGTCGCTTTGGCCGAGTGGTTAAGGCGTGTGCCTGCTAAGTACATGGGGTTTCCCCGCGAGAGTTCGAATCTCTCAGGCGACGGGTATTACTTTTTATTACATATAAAAATTAACGCTAGTGTGCCATCTCAATTTTCAAACCAAACATAAAATCGGAAAAATACTGACTAAATCCTATCATTACAATGGTTTTCTATCTTGAGCCTTGGAGTGGTTGTTTATATCAACTACTCAATCTCATAGAACTTAATTAGTCATTACGTGCCATAAAAACAAACCACCCATATGAAATATACCATATATAAAATTCCCATCCTTTTCAAATCATCCTTTATTTTACCATTTGTTTAAGAACATACTACTCAAATATGGTTTCAAAGAGATGATTCAGAAGAGCTAGTATCACTTACATACCCTTCTGCGTAGATTATTCCAAATTCCAAAATTCTTGATGATTTCTTTTGTGCTTTGGCTACACAAGCCTCATTAAACTCAGAATTCTTTGAGAACTATCAATTTAAATCTACTATCTAGAATCTTCTTTGAAATCTGTTTTTTTTAGTACATCAGGTTTAGGTACGGCTAGAGCAAATCTATTAAGTTTTAAAATAACTTTGTCTTGTATCACTCCAAAACACACTCCCACATAACACTTAATGTCACTCTTTGATTGATTTTTGTAGTTGTGCCAATGACAAAGTTTCTTTGATCATGTGAGTCCATATTTGTGTGCTTGCTGATTGAAATAAGAACAAATGCAACAAAATCCTCTGAAATGGTATCCTCAAACTCCATAGATTTAACTTTACTATTGGAATTGAAGCAAGCATTTGAGTGATCACTATATCTAGAAATATTACACATACTACTAATGTTATGCATTGTTTACTAATTGTTCATGAAATGATTTTACTTTCATCAAGCTAATTATGGACGTGTGAAATTTCTATCCAAGTCACAAAGCTTCTAAGTTTTAAAAGACACTCAACACCGCATTCATGATGAAGTTATTTGGATTTAAACCATCTTTTTGTTTTTATCTATTGAGCCACGAGATATCCTAAACTAAAAATTTAAGTGTATAACAACAAAGAAATGAAGGTCGGGCAATTCTTATTTTAATGATTTTGGAATGAATGTTTTGAAGAGTGCCCCAATTGGATGAAGTTTTTCAGCTTGTTAAACAAAATACATGTTGAGAAACACATCTTAATTAGAGTAGAAATTGTTTTGAAATATTCTAATACAATTCTATTCAAATAAAATGTGCAGGGAAGAGTATTTAAAAAATGAAAGGCACTAAAATTCATGTTAAGGAAGAATATAACCAATTTTGAAGGTGTTCTTTTTGCAAAAGGGGTATCTAAGTTATGGAAAGGAAGTTTTTGCCACCACCTTGACATGTGAAATTACATTTTGAAGGAACAAACCATCATGTTCAGTCTTTCTTCAATCCATAGTAAACTAAAACTGAATAGACATAATAAATAATCCTCTTGTCCTTGAATAAGCTCTTAAGAGAGAAGGCTCAAGTTCAACATTGTTTCCCTCATATTTCAAAAAACAAGTGTTGTGATCCGTGTTACTAAGCAATGCGACAAGATATGAATTTTCAACAATTTAGCATATAGTAGTACGATATCCAAATAAATGTAAAAGTTTGTGCGTTGGTGTTTTCTTTGGTTTCGAACAAAAATTTTGTGGATAATGTAGATTTTTATAAAAATATCAAAATTGAATTTTAGTGGTACCACATTTTTACAGTCAGGTGGTTTCGACGACATTCTCGTGAAGAAGTTATGAATATGCAACGTTTTAATATATTTCAAGATGTGAACTATTAATACGATATTATGGAAAAAAAACCAATTTCTTAAATTGACATCTTTTATGAATGTGAAACTTACTCAAATTTTATAAAATTATAATATTTGTTCAACTTAATCATTTTGAGTAGAAATTTTAAGAAAATGATTTTCACAACAATACAAGCAGTCGCTTTGGCCGAGTGGTTAAGGCGTGTGCCTGCTAAGTACATGGGGTTTCCCCGCGAGAGTTCGAATCTCTCAGGCGACGGGTATTACTTTTTATTACATATAAAAATTAACGCTAGTGTGCCATCTCAATTTTCAAACCAAACATAAAATCGGAAAAATACTGACTAAATCCTATCATTACAATGGTTTTCTATCTTGAGCCTTGGAGTGGTTGTTTATATCAACTACTCAATCTCATAGAACTTAATTAGTCATTACGTGCCATAAAAACAAACCACCCATATGAAATATACCATATATAAAATTCCCATCCTTTTCAAATCATCCTTTATTTTACCATTTGTTTAAGAACATACTACTCAAATATGGTTTCAAAGAGATGATTCAGAAGAGCTAGTATCACTTACATACCCTTCTGCGTAGATTATTCCAAATTCCAAAATTCTTGATGATTTCTTTTGTGCTTTGGCTACACAAGCCTCATTAAACTCAGAATTCTTTGAGAACTATCAATTTAAATCTACTATCTAGAATCTTCTTTGAAATCTGTTTTTTTTAGTACATCAGGTTTAGGTACGGCTAGAGCAAATCTATTAAGTTTTAAAATAACTTTGTCTTGTATCACTCCAAAACACACTCCCACATAACACTTAATGTCACTCTTTGATTGATTTTTGTAGTTGTGCCAATGACAAAGTTTCTTTGATCATGTGAGTCCATATTTGTGTGCTTGCTGATTGAAATAAGAACAAATGCAACAAAATCCTCTGAAATGGTATCCTCAAACTCCATAGATTTAACTTTACTATTGGAATTGAAGCAAGCATTTGAGTGATCACTATATCTAGAAATATTACACATACTACTAATGTTATGCATTGTTTACTAATTGTTCATGAAATGATTTTACTTTCATCAAGCTAATTATGGACGTGTGAAATTTCTATCCAAGTCACAAAGCTTCTAAGTTTTAAAAGACACTCAACACCGCATTCATGATGAAGTTATTTGGATTTAAACCATCTTTTTGTTTTTATCTATTGAGCCACGAGATATCCTAAACTAAAAATTTAAGTGTATAACAACAAAGAAATGAAGGTCGGGCAATTCTTATTTTAATGATTTTGGAATGAATGTTTTGAAGAGTGCCCCAATTGGATGAAGTTTTTCAGCTTGTTAAACAAAATACATGTTGAGAAACACATCTTAATTAGAGTAGAAATTGTTTTGAAATATTCTAATACAATTCTATTCAAATAAAATGTGCAGGGAAGAGTATTTAAAAAATGAAAGGCACTAAAATTCATGTTAAGGAAGAATATAACCAATTTTGAAGGTGTTCTTTTTGCAAAAGGGGTATCTAAGTTATGGAAAGGAAGTTTTTGCCACCACCTTGACATGTGAAATTACATTTTGAAGGAACAAACCATCATGTTCAGTCTTTCTTCAATCCATAGTAAACTAAAACTGAATAGACATAATAAATAATCCTCTTGTCCTTGAATAAGCTCTTAAGAGAGAAGGCTCAAGTTCAACATTGTTTCCCTCATATTTCAAAAAACAAGTGTTGTGATCCGTGTTACTAAGCAATGCGACAAGATATGAATTTTCAACAATTTAGCATATAGTAGTACGATATCCAAATAAATGTAAAAGTTTGTGCGTTGGTGTTTTCTTTGGTTTCGAACAAAAATTTTGTGGATAATGTAGATTTTTATAAAAATATCAAAATTGAATTTTAGTGGTACCACATTTTTACAGTCAGGTGGTTTCGACGACATTCTCGTGAAGAAGTTATGAATATGCAACGTTTTAATATATTTCAAGATGTGAACTATTAATACGATATTATGGAAAAAAAACCAATTTCTTAAATTGACATCTTTTATGAATGTGAAACTTACTCAAATTTTATAAAATTATAATATTTGTTCAACTTAATCATTTTGAGTAGAAATTTTAAGAAAATGATTTTCACAACAATACAAGCAGTCGCTTTGGCCGAGTGGTTAAGGCGTGTGCCTGCTAAGTACATGGGGTTTCCCCGCGAGAGTTCGAATCTCTCAGGCGACGGGTATTACTTTTTATTACATATAAAAATTGACGCTAGTGTGCCATCTCAATTTTCAAACCAACCATAAAATCGGAAAAATACTGACTAAATCCTATCATTACAATGGTTTTCTATCTTGAGCCTTGGAGTGGTTGTTTATATCAACTACTCAATCTCATAGAACTTAATTAGTCATTACGTGCCATAAAAACAAACCACCCATATGAAATATACCATATATAAAATTCCCATCCTTTTCAAATCATCCTTTATTTTACCATTTGTTTAAGAACATACTACTCAAATATGGTTTCAAAGAGATGATTCAGAAGAGCTAGTATCACTTACATACCCTTCTGCGTAGATTATTCCAAATTCCAAAATTCTTGATGATTTCTTTTGTGCTTTGGCTACACAAGCCTCATTACACTCAGAATTCTTTGAGAACTATCAATTTAAATCTACTATCTAGAATCTTCTTTGAAATCTGTTTTTTTTAGTACATCAGGTTTAGGTACGGCTAGAGCAAATCTATTAAGTTTTAAAATAACTTTGTCTTGTATCACTCCAAAACACACTCCCACATAACACTTAATGTCACTCTTTGATTGAGTTTTGTAGTTGTGCCAATGACAAAGTTTCTTTGATCATGTGAGTCCATATTTGTGTGCTTGCTGATTGAAATAAGAACAAATGCAACAAAATCCTCTGAAATGGTATCCTCAAACTCCATAGATTTAACTTTACTATTGGAATTGAAGCAAGCATTTGAGTGATCACTATATCTAGAAATTTTACACATACTACTAATGTTATGCATTGTTTACTAATTGTTCATGAAATGATTTTACTTTCATCAAGCTAATTATGGACGTGTGAAATTTCTATCCAAGTCACAAAGCTTCTAAGTTTTAAAAGACACTCAACACCGCATTCATGATGAAGTTATTTGGATTTAAACCATCTTTTTGTTTTTATCTATTGAGCCACGAGATATCCTAAACTAAAAATTTAAGTGTATAACAACAAAGAAATGAAGGTCGGGCAATTCTTATTTTAATGATTTTGGAATGAATGTTTTGAAGAGTGCCCCAATTGGATGAAGTTTTTCAGCTTGTTAAACAAAATACATGTTGAGAAACACATCTTAATTAGAGTAGAAATTGTTTTCAAATATTCTAATACAATTCTATTCAAATAAAATGTGCAGGGAAGAGTATTTAAAAAATGGAAGGCACTAAAATTCATGTTAAGGAAGAATATAACCAATTTTGAAGGTGTTCTTTTTGCAAAAGGGTTATCTAAGTTATGGAAAGGAAGTTTTTGCCACCACCTTGACATGTGAAATTACATTTTGAAGGAACAAACCATCATGTTCAGTCTTTCTTCAATCCATAGTAAACTAAAACTGAATAGACATACTAAATAATCCTCTTGTCCTTGAATAAGCTCTTAAGAGAGAAGGCTCAAGTTCAACATTGTTTCCCTCATATTTCAAAAAACAAGTGTTGTGATCCGTGTTACTAAGCAATGCGACAAGATATGAATTTTCAACAATTTAGCATATAGTAGTACGATATCCAAATAAATGTAAAAGTTTGTGCGTTGGTGTTTTCTTTGGTTTCGAACAAAAATTTTGTGGATAATGTAGATTTTTATAAAAATATCAAAATTGAATTTTAGTGGTACCACATTTTTACAGTCAGGTGGTTTCGACGACATTCTCGTGAAGAAGTTATGAATATGCAACGTTTTAATATATTTCAAGATGTGAACTATTAATACGATATTATGGAAAAAAAACCAATTTCTTAAATTGACATCTTTTATGAATGTGAAACTTACTCAAATTTTATAAAATTATAATATTTGTTCAACTTAATCATTTTGAGTAGAAATTTTAAGAAAATGATTTTCACAACAATACAAGCAGTCGCTTTGGCCGAGTGGTTAAGGCGTGTGCCTGCTAAGTACATGGGGTTTCCCCGCGAGAGTTCGAATCTCTCAGGCGACGGGTATTACTTTTTATTACATATAAAAATTGACGCTAGTGTGCCATCTCAATTTTCAAACCAACCATAAAATCGGAAAAATACTGACTAAATCCTATCATTACAATGGTTTTCTATCTTGAGCCTTGGAGTGGTTGTTTATATCAACTACTCAATCTCATAGAACTTAATTAGTCATTACGTGCCATAAAAACAAACCACCCATATGAAATATACCATATATAAAATTCCCATCCTTTTCAAATCATCCTTTATTTTACCATTTGTTTAAGAACATACTACTCAAATATGGTTTCAAAGAGATGATTCAGAAGAGCTAGTATCACTTACATACCCTTCTGCGTAGATTATTCCAAATTCCAAAATTCTTGATGATTTCTTTTGTGCTTTGGCTACACAAGCCTCATTACACTCAGAATTCTTTGAGAACTATCAATTTAAATCTACTATCTAGAATCTTCTTTGAAATCTGTTTTTTTTAGTACATCAGGTTTAGGTACGGCTAGAGCAAATCTATTAAGTTTTAAAATAACTTTGTCTTGTATCACTCCAAAACACACTCCCACATAACACTTAATGTCACTCTTTGATTGAGTTTTGTAGTTGTGCCAATGACAAAGTTTCTTTGATCATGTGAGTCCATATTTGTGTGCTTGCTGATTGAAATAAGAACAAATGCAACAAAATCCTCTGAAATGGTATCCTCAAACTCCATAGATTTAACTTTACTATTGGAATTGAAGCAAGCATTTGAGTGATCACTATATCTAGAAATATTACACATACTACTAATGTTATGCATTGTTTACTAATTGTTCATGAAATGATTTTACTTTCATCAAGCTAATTATGGACGTGTGAAATTTCTATCCAAGTCACAAAGCTTCTAAGTTTTAAAAGACACTCAACACCGCATTCATGATGAAGTTATTTGGATTTAAACCATCTTTTTGTTTTTATCTATTGAGCCACGAGATATCCTAAACTAAAAATTTAAGTGTATAACAACAAAGAAATGAAGGTCGGGCAATTCTTATTTTAATGATTTTGGAATGAATGTTTTGAAGAGTGCCCCAATTGGATGAAGTTTTTCAGCTTGTTAAACAAAATACATGTTGAGAAACACATCTTAATTAGAGTAGAAATTGTTTTCAAATATTCTAATACAATTCTATTCAAATAAAATGTGCAGGGAAGAGTATTTAAAAAATGGAAGGCACTAAAATTCATGTTAAGGAAGAATATAACCAATTTTGAAGGTGTTCTTTTTGCAAAAGGGTTATCTAAGTTATGGAAAGGAAGTTTTTGCCACCACCTTGACATGTGAAATTACATTTTGAAGGAACAAACCATCATGTTCAGTCTTTCTTCAATCCATAGTAAACTAAAACTGAATAGACATACTAAATAATCCTCTTGTCCTTGAATAAGCTCTTAAGAGAGAAGGCTCAAGTTCAACATTGTTTCCCTCATATTTCAAAAAACAAGTGTTGTGATCCGTGTTACTAAGCAATGCGACAAGATATGAATTTTCAACAATTTAGCATATAGTAGTACGATATCCAAATAAATGTAAAAGTTTGTGCGTTGGTGTTTTCTTTGGTTTCGAACAAAAATTTTGTGGATAATGTAGATTTTTATAAAAATATCAAAATTGAATTTTAGTGGTACCACATTTTTACAGTCAGGTGGTTTCGACGACATTCTCGTGAAGAAGTTATGAATATGCAACGTTTTAATATATTTCAAGATGTGAACTATTAATACGATATTATGGAAAAAAAACCAATTTCTTAAATTGACATCTTTTATGAATGTGAAACTTACTCAAATTTTATAAAATTATAATATTTGTTCAACTTAATCATTTTGAGTAGAAATTTTAAGAAAATGATTTTCACAACAATACAAGCAGTCGCTTTGGCCGAGTGGTTAAGGCGTGTGCCTGCTAAGTACATGGGGTTTCCCCGCGAGAGTTCGAATCTCTCAGGCGACGGGTATTACTTTTTATTACATATAAAAATTGACGCTAGTGTGCCATCTCAATTTTCAAACCAACCATAAA